>NW_025850849.1:62726-137145 GCF_002878395.1 Capsicum annuum
CCCCAATCCAAGCTTGCCTCAAGGATTGGAGTATTAGTAAGGGGACACGCAAGATCACAAAGTAGGTTGCCAAAATTTCCAATCAAGTCAACATGTCATGGTAGTGCACGAGATCACAAAGTAGGGATCCTAACCATAGTCCCAGAATAGGATGACATGAATCAAAAGTACACAAGATCATAAAATAAGGTACCATATCCCGCATCGATAAATCACAGTTTCTACTGATGAGTCTTTCAACTTATGCTTTCTTTGGGTAATCATCTAACTCTCTTTAAGCCCATTTTTAACCTTCTTAAAACCATACTTCATGCTTATGAAAGAATTCATTTCTCATTTTGTTAAGGTCATATCATAATAGGGTATCATCATACCTAGACTTGCAAGTCATTCATATCATACCATATCATATCCATAGCCCTTTTTATTCAAAAGAATATTAATGACCACCCAAAAGATTTAAACATCACTGAAGAGATAGTTCTTATATCAAATATCATATGAAATTATCAAAGCACTCTCTTTTTAATACATTAACATATGGTGGTTAATTCTTATATAAACATATGCAATTATTCATTAAGAAACAATTACATTTAGAATAATAATCAACTCTTTGAAAAACATGTAAAACAACCATGCATAATAATTAAAGAGGCATTTAAAATCAAGAATCATCCTTATTTATAAAGCAGCCCCAACATTAGTCATACATAAATCTCATGATCAAAATGGGTCTTATAATTCATGCTTTCAAACCCATTTCATAGTCCATACATATTAAGACCATAAATTTCATCATGGTAGGGTGAAATTTCACAAATCATACTAGTAAATCACTTTTCAAAACTCATACCATATATGCACATGATTACAATTCAAGTTCATGGGTAAACCCTCTAGAAATTTTCATTATTTCATTAAACATGGATTCATGATGCATTCAAATATTTTCTAAAACCCATTACATATACATATATATATATATATATATATATATATATATATATATATATATATTTAAGGCTCATTAAAAATGTAAAATTTACATCCACGAGAGTTAGGATAGTCCCACATACCTTGAAAGTGAAGAGAACATTGGGAAATTGACCCTTGAAGCTTAAATTTCACAAACCCTAGGTAGTTTCTCCTTTCTTGCTAATAGAATGATGTTTATGGATTTATAGAGGTGAAAATAACATGTTTAAGACTTTATATTCATCCAAAAATGGTTAGGAATGGTTATAGGATGATAAAAGGCCATATTGCCCTTAAAATAAAACAAAATAAGGCAAAATTTGATGCCCAGGAGGGGCTCTGCTTTGCGCCCTTATCGCAGACCACAAGGTCAATTGTGCGGACCAAAAGTGAAGGAGAAACTTTGCCTCGCGACCCAAAAGTAAACCCTAGATGGTGTCTTACTAAATCACTCATAATTTTTAACTCTAAACTCGGATTGATGAACGCTCAGTTGCATTGGAAAGTGGACTCGAAGAGCTTTAATTTGATTTATAATAGGACATATAACTCATTATAATCTAAGAGTAATGGCCATTGGAAGTTGACCTAAGAAAAATCATATACCAAAATTCAATAGTTAGAAAAGTGTTAAACTTAACTTTGATCTTGGTGATATTTAAGACTTCAATCCATCTTCAAAGATGTTCTCACCCTAAAGAATCATTAGTCACATCTATTTCTAAGTACAAGCCATTGGGTTCTAATTTATATATTTAGGAACGACTGTTCAAACTCTTGTAAAAAATGAAGGGTGTCACAAATGTATGTTTTAAAAGGAAAAAAATGGGCTCTAAGAGAGTTATATAGTTACCCCAAGAAGGCATGAGTTCAGATAACTCATTGCCCGAAATTGTATTTTTCACTGTGGGTTTATTGTCCTGAGATAGGTATTATATGTTGGCCTTGTGGCCTATTGACGTATCAAAATTAGAAACTCCAGCACTTGCAAAAAACTTAGGTTGGGGACTTGGTCCCCGAGTTAAGGGCAAATTCCATATAGCCCGTGGGATACTTTTTTAGAAATGTAGGGTGTACCATCTATCTCAAAAGTAAAGCAAAGAGTTGAGTCAATGTTTATGCAAGAATGTTTTGAAGACTTTTAATTATTCCTATGTGTTTTTATATATATCATGCTAAATTATTTTCATAATGCCCTCAATTATGGTATATGAAATATATATTATTTTTTGGGTTAGTTCTACATACCAATACTCTTCAAGTATTGCCCCCCATATTATAGAATCTGAGTTATAGTCTCATCATCTATCTCATCAGTAGAACATTTGGGATATGATAGAGTTGGTGAGCCATCCATCCTTCGGAAAACACATATTTATATCTTGAGTTCTTTCAGTTTGTGGTCTAGCCAGAGGCCTTGTCCCGACCTAGACAGTTAGTATTTAGTAGAGACTTCATAGATGTGATTTTGAGTATTGTATTATCATAGCTTCATTGACATACTTTGGTTTATAAGTTTCCATTAAATATTATTATATCTTCTGCACTTTGATTTATGTATGGATTATGCTTATGATAGATTGTGAAGGGGTCCCTCAGGCCTTTGGGGTTTGGAATTCCCATTATAGTCAGGGCCTCGGCTTGAGTCATGACAAGATTGATATCAGAGAACAGTTTATTATCCCATGATGTCTACGAAGCCGTGTCTAGTAGAATCTTGCTTATGAGTGTGTTGCGCACCATACCTATAATCAGAAGGCTGCTAGACATTTAGGAGATGTTTTCCATTCTTTCATATCTAGTTCGTTCTATAGTGTCATCTATATGAAAGTCATCCAAAATCCTTTCTTGGTTTAATTTTATAGATTATGTCTCATTGTCGAGATGATACAATTGCAAAAGCTTAGAGTCTAAAGAACGTGGTCCTTTTTGATCGAGTCATCAATAAGGTTAAAAAATATCATAAGGACTTGAGAGGAGTCCGTTAGTGTTTCAAAGTGTATTGATTTAAGTGTATACCTCTATCTTGATTGCAGATGTCATTCTTATGGGTAGAGATATATAGCAGAATGTTGGGAAAATATTTCCATCTAAGTAGTAGTATAAGTTAAGGTGTTATAATATATGAGTAGTAAGATGATCCGTGTTAGTGATATGAATCCATAAGTTTAGAAGTTAGAGTGAAGGTAACTTTCGAGTAAAGAAAGTTGTTGTAGTTGTGTAACCTTTAAGTAAAGGGTGGTATGCCCTTTCATTTTAATTGTCTAAAGTTGTAGCATGACTTATAGATTTATGGTAGTTAGAAAAAGATGTGATTAATTATGATGATTAGAATCTATTGGAAACAGGTGAGAGCTCAAAATAAATGGTTGTTGTAGTAGAAAAATCATTTATAGGTTGTGAATAGAAAGAGGCAGATTAGCCAATAAGTTATGAGTAGAGACTCATTGGTATTTATAAAATTTTAAAGGTAGTTGTGATGCATGCATGCGTAAGTATATATAATGTGGGAAGGTAGCATATGCTAATAGATCATATGAGTTATGTTATAAGATTAAGATCAACTATCCTTATTATGTGACTTTACCCTATTTATTTTATTTTCTCTAGTAGTTGTAAATAGTATAGCATGTGAGAAGATATGTAGTAGATTCTGAGGTGTAATATAATGTCATAGAGGGGATGTTCTTATAGTCATAGTTAAGTGAAGTAAGGAATTTGGGTTGATTTCCCAATTTGATGAACTAGTATTGTATGTGACATGCATCATTGGTGGTACATGATTGATGATAGACTATAGGCTTGAACTTTAGATGTGCATTATGGTGGTAAGAATAGAACTTAAGATTAATGATGCATGTTTTATGGGAATGAATTAGTAGGCTAGATGTAATGTGTAAAAGAGCTTGGGTTGATAACTCATGAAAAATTTTAGTGGAAAATTTTGATGTATATATATGGATATGAGGATTAGTGTTGGAGAAATGAGTTTGTAATAACTCAGGTGTTTGTAGAGTCCAAGTTGTGCTTAAAATTAGCTTATGTGGTCCTTAGATTGAGTATAACATATCTCGGGATAGTTTCCAATGCATTGGGAAAGGTTTGGGCATAGAAAATAGATTGTTCATTGCAAAGGGGTGAGTTTGCATTGGCTTTGCATTGCGGGCCTCCATTCTTTTATCGATGAGACTTCATTTTAAAATTGTTTTAAGGTTATTGATTTAATGGGAGGATATGTATGTAAGTCTAGGATTATGACTTTGATCTAAGGGGGAGATGATGGACTAAGGTAGTTGTTGAATTTTGTTATTGTGACAAGTTTCAGGGAAGAGTCATGATAAATCTATTCCTATTCAAGAAAACCCCTCCTACTTCAATTTAAGGGACTTATATTAATGTCTTATGTATTCAAGTCATACCTATGCCTAAGGTCTGAGTTATCTATGCAACTTATGTCATGTTTCGACCTCCAAACAAGAAGTAGTGATGTCTCAGTAATCTAATTTTTCAAGTATTCAAGCTCTATATTATGATCCTTATGATCCATAAATCCATGTCTCACATCATGCTTGGTTCTAAGAAACTATGTTTCTTATATGTCACCGATTCATTTTATGTTGGGTTTATCCCAAAGTGATAAGTTTTATGCAAACTCATGTCCACTTTTAGTTCTTTAAATGAGGAGCAATAGCTTCAAGTGGCAATCCTTGTCTAAATCATTGACTACATGAATTCCATTTTTATGTTATACAACTCATGATATATGCGCTCATGTTTCTCACTGTGGCCATTCCTAAGAACTTATGTTGTGTTGTGTTTATGCCCAAAAAACTCTCCATTTATGATCTAGAAATTTGATATATGAAGCACTTTGTGCCTATTTTGTTATATCTTACATCTCTTGCACCCTTTGAGTAGTGTAATAAATGTACGTTATAATCGAGTAGTGTTACTCTCATTCATGATGCTTATGCTCAGGTCCCTTAATGACCCTCCGTGTGTTAATATGATGGTTGTTATAAAAGAAAAGTAATGTCTTATACAAGGAAGTAGATGTTTTATATTGTGTTAAATTCTTGGTGTGACTGCTCGAGCTAAGGTGGTAGATGAAGAGAGAGGAGAGAGATGAACTTTCAATATGTGAAATAGTTAGGAAAGGAGTATGTGGCAAAAATCTTTGTGAGAGTGATTGAATTTGTTGATCTTAGTAGGGAAATCCATAAAGTGGGTATAGTAAAGATAGGCTTGAATGTTGTGATGGATGAAAACACAAACCAATGTGTTATGTGGTTAGTACTCCTTGATTCAAGACCTGAGGATGTTTGGTTATAATGATAAGGTGAAGTAATATTCTTAAAGGGATGTAGAGTATGGGGTCCCATAGTTTAACATGGAAGTACTGTGTAGTGGGACTCAAACACTTGTAGTTAGGTGTGTTGTGGGGTAAATTGTACGTTGGAAATGATGAAGTATGTTATTTATTGTTTAGGGCATAGTCAAGTAGTGTCTCTAAGTGTAAGGTCTATCGTTCGTATATTGTAAGATGGGTGATACCTCTATTCCTATGTACCGTGGAATCTTATCCCATGTTTACTGCCAATTTAAATCAATACCCTTGACCTCCAAATAAACTCATGCTTTATGTTGTGATGATTATGATCCCTAGAACTCATGCGCAAGGTCATCTCTATGTCAATTCTCATTATCTCACATTTTGTGCTTACACAATTCACTTGGTGATTTCATCAAGCTCCTCTTGAATGTCGATATATGTTTCATTAAGGGAAGATTCCTAAAGTAAGGTTGCATCCTTTATTCCATACTTTTACAACTTCAACAAGTTCCTACCCATCATTCAAGGAAGAATGATCCCAAGAGGGAGATAATGTAACAACTCTCTTTTTCGGGCTATGGTTTGAACCGTCCTTCCTACATATACATACCCTAACCCAATGTTTTCTACTTATAAATAAGTTTGAATAATGATTCTTTAGGGTGGGAACATCTTCATAGATCGATTGAAGTCTTAAATATCACCTAGCTCAATGTTAAGGTGAACATTTTCCTATCTATTGAATTTTGGTGTACGATTTTTATTAGGTCAAATTACAATGATAATTACTCCTAGAATATAAGGAGGTATATTTTCCATTATATATCAAATTAAAGCTCTTTGAATCTTCTTTCTAATGCAACTGACCGTTTGTCAATTCGAGTTCTGAATCAAAAGTTATCAGTATTTTAGTGGAACACTATCTCGGGTCTGCATTGGGTCAGCACATGAACCTTGAGGTTCACTTTGGGTTCATGCTGCAAACCTTCATGTTTGAGATGGGTCCGCGCCGAAAACCCCCTTCTGTGAGTCAAAAAGTGTTCTATTTTGATTCATTTTAAGGGAACTGAGGTCTTTTCAGATTACTAAACCGTTCCCAACCCTTTATGGGCGAATATAAGGTCTTAAAATACGTTATATCACATCATAAAAATCCCTAATCATCTTTCCTTAAGCAAGAAAGGGGAAACTACCTAGGGTTGAGGATTTTAAGCTTCAAGGGGCTTTTCCCAATGATCTCTTTGATTTCAAGGTATGTGGGACTATCCTAAATCTCATGGGTGTTAGTTTATCATTTTAGAAGCTTTAAAAATATATAATTATGTATTATGCAATGGGTTTTGAAATTATTGAAAAGCATGCATTGGGGACCCCATTTTATGATGAAATCTTGTATAAACTACATTTTTTTCATTCTAAACTTAAATTATAATCATGAGTATGTATGTTATGAGTTTTTTGAGAATTTATATTAGAGCATAATTTACGAAATTCCGTCTCTTGTTATGAAGTCTATTGTCTTAAGATGTGGTGGTTTTTATACGAATGGTAGTTAAAAGCTTGAGTTTAAATATTTACTATCATTTGTGGATTTGCATTGTTTTATGATCCAATGAGAGGGTATTTTGTTAATTTATAAATGCTCTTGTGTCCTAATGAAGGATTGCATATATTTTATGAAAGAATTGACCACCCTATGTTAAAATATTGAAAGAGAGTATATTTTATAAGTTCATGTGCTTTTGAAATAAGAACCCTCTTGAAGTGTTTAAATATTTTGGTGGTCCCATAACACGTTTTGAATGAAAAGACTAAGACTTGATATGATATGTCTTATATAACTTGCAAGTCTTGGTATGACGATACCAAAATAGATAAATGCCATGACAGACTAAGAACAGAACAGACTACAAACTTTTCAGACTTTCGATCATGATTTCAGTAAGATGCATGTTTTAAAAGGTTAAAAATGGGCTCTAAGAGAGTTAGATGGTTATTAAAATAAGGCACGAGTTCAGATAACTCATTCCCCAAAATTGTATTTTGTCGATGTGGATTTATTATATCCCGAGATAGGGATTATATGCTGGCCTTGTTCCCTTTTGATGTATCAGAATAAGAAACTTCAGCCCTTGCGGCAAACTTGGGTTGGGGTCTTGGCCGCCTAGTTAAGGGTGGATTCCATATGGACCGTGGAATATTTTTTAGAAATGTAGGGTATACCATCTAGCTCAGATGTAAAGTAAAGAGTTGAGTCAATGTTTATTCAAGAATGTTTTGAAGCCTTTGTATTATGACCATGTGTTTTTATATATATATTATGCTAAATTGTTTCACAATGCTCTCAGTTACGTTATACAAAATATATATTATTTTTGGGTTAGTTATACATACCAATACTCTCCAAGTATTGACCCCCTCCCTATATTACACGATCTGAGGTATAGTCCCATGATCCATCTCATCAGTAGAACATTTGGGATATGACAGAGTTGGTGAGCCATCCATCCTTTGGAAGACACATATTCATATGTTGGCTTCTTTAGTCTATCGTCCAGTCAGGGGCCTTGTCCCGACCTAGATAGTAAGCATTCAGTAGAGGCTTCGTAGATGAAATTTTGAATATTGTATTATCACAACTTCATTGACATACTTTAGTTTATAAGTTTCCATTGAATATTATTATATCTTCCGCACTTTGATTTATGTATCGATTATACTTATGATAGAATGCTAAGCGTTCTCTCAGGCCTTCGTGGTTCGGATGCCCATCACGGCCAGGGCCTCGGCTTGGGTCATGACAAGTAATTTGAAGGCGGTCCTTCCTGCAACTCTCGTACTATAAATTTATAGGAAATGACACAAGATTTACTACACACCAAACATCCACGGTTACATATAAATGAGGAATAAAGTATTTAGTGTAATGATAAGAAAGTGAACCTGCTTCTTTTATGAAGGCCTCAAAGAGGAAGAAGATGAACTTCCTAGAAAAAGCTTCAAATTGGGAGGGTGATTCTTCTGGTGAATTGACCTATATGAATTGTTGTATGTTAGTCACAGAGATTAGTGAATTACTACAATCTATAGATTTCCCATTTATATTCAATCTATAATCAATTTCCTATAGGCGGGTTCTTAAAAATTTGGATTTCATGATTTATAAGAAATGACACAAACTTGCCTATTATAAATTCTCTTATGGTATGCACTGACATTCTGATAGTTTTGTCGAGTTTGTCTTAATTTGACTTTGCTCTTGTGGTCCACACTGAAACTCTGATGGTTTGGCTGCCTTGTTCTTGTTCTTCCTTTTTGTACCTTTTCACAGAATGTACCAGCAACAACCTAAAGAAGAAACCAAAATTTTGGTATAATTAGCTTGATCATAAAAATTACTCACTTTTTTCTAAAATAATTTCACTTTATTTGGTGTTTTTTATGAAAATTCAACATTAAAAATTGAACTTTGAAGTTGTATTCCATCCCACTTTATACTTTTGATCTTGTATCTAAGTATATTTACTCATGAAATTATTTCAAATATTCTTTATAAAAGTAAAACCAAACACAACTTTCAACTCCAACTTCATAAATTTCAAATAAAGTGAAAAGTTATTGACATCATTGACCGATTGTCTATATATTTTTTGCTAAAAGTTTGACAAAAAGTATGAAGCATGCCCGAATTTAGTAGCTAGTCAATCTTGACCACTGTTATTTTGAAGTTATATTTAGTGTTTAGAGTTTGTCTCGATCTGACAGTGTCTTTGCAGTCCGCATTGAGATTCAGGTAGTGTTTTTGGACTTTTCTCTATTTGGTATAGCTCTTGCGTTTAGCACTGCGATTCTAATAATTTTGTTGGGGTTGTCTTGATTTGATATTGCTCTTGTGGGTCGCACTGAGATTCTGATAATTTTGTTGGGTTTGTCTCTATTAGGCACTACCTTTTCTACAAGTTTTTGGTAGAGAATTCAGTACTTCATTTCTTGTGTGATTATCGTGCGACTATCGTGCTGTAATTTATAGGGCATGACACAAGATTTACTACACACCAAACATGCACGCTTACATCAATGAGGAACAAAGAATTTAATGTAACTAATAAAAGAGAATAAAGTGAACCTGCATGTTTTATGAAGGCCATGCAGAGGAAGAGGATGAACTTCCCAGAAAAAGTTTCAAATTGGGAGGGCGATCCTTCTCATGCATTGGCCTACTTGAAATTGTATTGTATGTTAGTCACAGAGGTTAGTGAGTTACTACAATATATAGATTTTCCATTTATATTCAATCCCAAAGAGAACAGAAAATTTATAATCATTGATTTCAGAATTACACTTTAAATTTAGTTTATAAATAATTGTTAGGAGTCTAAACTATAATTGATGTCATTAGTTTTGAAATGGAGATATAAGAAAACTTGTGTCATGTCTTGTAAAGTACGAAATACTAATTTTCAAAAACCCTCCTAAAGACAAAATTTGTTATTTATACTTAATAAATGTAGTCATTTTAAGAAGTAAAGATCTACCTGACAAATTAATAATCACTGATTTTCATATTACACTTTAGATTTAAATTACAAATGATTGTTAGGACTTAGGAGTATCAACTATAATTGGTCATTAATTTTAAAATACAGATATCGAAAAACTTGTGACATGTACAATAAAGTACTGCATGAGAGTCACATGACAATCGCACAAGAAATGTAGTACTGAATTATCTGTCAAATACTTGTAGAAAGGATAGTTTTGATGTTAAAACATATTGATTATTCATAAATGTCTTAAGAAAAAGAACAATATATGTTAGGAATACTATTTATGGTATGAGCATGATAGAATTTTGTAATACCTCGTACTTTCAGGCTAGGATTTAGACCGCCGTTCCTATGCGTATAGACCCAAACTAAATGATTCCATGTTAATATATGTGTAGTGATCAACCCTATAGTGTGGGAAAACCTTTGAATATGAATTGAGGTCACAAAAATCTCCTAACTCTATGACTAGTTGAAAACGTTTCTATCGATTAAGATTTAGTGGATGTTTCAACTTGGGTCAACTTTCATCGACCATAACTTCTTGTATATGAATTAGAGGGCTCAAGCACAAGACAACTGATATATATCATGAATGAATTAGAGGGCCTTCTATATATCAAATGAAAGGTCTTCAAAGTAGATTTCCAACGATACCAATTTTGACTTAATCCGACACCTGAGAGAAAAGTTATGGCTTTGTGAAGGGGTGTGTGTCGCCTAACAATCGCAAATGTTCACTGGAAAGAGATTTTCATAGGCAGTGCGACGCAAACCATAAAGTTTTCCAACGGGAGTGCGATGCAAGCCATAAAGTTTGTCATAGCTTGTGCGACGCAAACCCTATGGCACAACGACCTGGACATTTTATTTTTGAGGTATTTCGGGGGAAACTAAGTCATTTGACACCCCTAAACCATCCCTAATCATCCTTAAACAAAATTAGGCTTATTAGTAAGGTTTTAACTCCCTTCATATCCCTATTTTATCTTTCAATAACACAAGAGGAGAAAACAACTAGGGTTTGGGCAATCAAGCTTAAAGGTCCAATCTTTTCAAAATTTCTTCATAAATTCTTCGCAACTAAGGTACGTGGGTGATACCAAATGGTATCTACAAGAGCACTAAATAGTCCACAAACTCACAAAAATAGTCCACACGTACAAGACATCAAACGAAAACAACAAACACACAAACTTGAAAGATAAGGAGATAGATAACTTGACACAAAGAGAATATAAAATGTAGCAACTAAAGAGTGTATCAAACTCTAAAACCTCTACAAATCACATTTACAAGAACCAATTTCTTATGGGAACACAAGAGGAACTCAGTTCACTTAAGCACTCTCGTTTCTAACCATCTCACAACACAAGTGGAACCTTTCACCTGTGAAGCTTAAAATATTTGGTGGTCTACTCTCTTCTTGAGAGAAAATATGGTGTTCAATGTTACAAAGTGATTTTAAAATGAGCTAACTAAGGAACAAATCTAAAGAAACACCTTAAATAGTCTTTACAAAAAGATAGCAAAAGGACCCCTTTGCCCTTAATGAAGGGGTGTCAGGTGTGGACTATTTGGGGCAGCCTTGGGGTGTATTTTGAGCACCTAAGGTCAAACCGCACATTTCAATACGTACACTCCCTTGGGTGAGTTTGCAACAAGCTCAACCGCGTCCATTTTCATAAACACGCCTTAAAGTCTTTGTAGTTCACAAGCTTGACTTCTAGTAAATGGTCTCAAGCTCGTGACACCCGTATCATCCTCTCCCTCTTGAGAGGAGTTTGACCTCAAACTTATGGGTTCTTTATCTTCAATAGTATCAATCCGTGAGAGATCACACATGTTGAACGTTTTATGCACTTGGTATTCCGGTGGCAAATTGATTTTGTAAGCATTATCATTGATTTTTTGAAGAACTTAGAATTGGCCGTCACCTCTTAATAGAAATATTCCCTTTATTTGGTGAGGAAACCAATCTTTTCGTAGGTGTAACCACACCCAATCTCCCGGCTCAAGCATAAGACGCCTTCTCCCTTTGTTGACTCATTTGGCCACCGCTTGTTTCTTCTTCTCAAGCCGCAACCTCACCTTCTTATGCAAGGTTTTAATGGATTCAGCCCTCTTGTTTCCATCTAAGCTAACAACAACATCACTTTGAAAAGGAGTTAGATCTAAGAGGGTTAGGGGATTGAAGCTGAGGAAACATTCAAGGGCGTGATGCCCGTACTCGAATGGATCACCCGATTGTAAGCAAATTCTATAAGAAGTAGGTGATCTTCCTAAGATGTCAACTTACCTTTAACCATGGATAGACACATTCAAAGGGCGTGATGCTCATACTCAAATGGATCACCCGATTGTAATCAAATTCTATGAGAGGTAGGTGATCTTCCCAAGATGTCAATTTACCTTTAACCATGGAACGCAGCATGGAACCCAAGGCTCGATTCACTACTTTCATTTGACCATCAGTTTGTGTGTGGAAAGACGTAGAAAACAACAATTTAGTTCCGAGCCTACACCACATTGACTTCCAAAAGTGACTAAGGAACTTAGAATACCTATCATTTACAATGGTCCTTGGAATGACGTGTAACTCGACAATATTTACAATAAATAAAGAAGCTACACTATCCGTATCTTCATTATTTTTGCAAGGAATAAAGTGTGCCATTTTGGAGAAGCAATCAATGACAACAAAGATGCTATCCCTACTCCTTTGATTCCATGGAAGCCCCAACACAAAATCCATAGAAATATTAAGCCACAGGCATGATGGAGTGGGAAACAGGCTGTATAACCTATGAGGAAGGGGGATAGACTTAGCACTCCTACAATCCATACATTGGCCACAAATTTTGACAACATCTTTGCGCATCCTTGGCCTATAGAATTGTTCCTCCAATATTCTGAGAGTCTTATCAATTCCAAAGTGACCCATGAGATCGCCGTCATGTGCCTCCCTAACAAACAACTCTCTCCAAGAGCTAGAAGGTACACATAACCATCTTCCTCAAAATAAGAACCCATCAAACACGGCATAAGGGCTAGAATCTGAGGGCCTCCTTTCCCTAACCATAACTTTACTTTCCCTAAAGAAAGGAGAGAAGTAAGGGTCCTTAGGATACAAAGACTTGAGGCTCTCAAACCCCATTAGCTTGGATGACAAAGTGGACACAAGAAGATGCTTTCTAGACAATGCATCGGCTACCACATTATCCTTTCCCCTTTTGTATTGAATCACATAGGGAAAGGTTTCTAGAAATTCAATCCTTTTGGAATGCCGTTTGTTAAGTTTATCTTATGCCCGAAGATGCTTCAAGGATTCATGATCCATTTGAATTACGAATTCCTTGGGACAAAGATAGTGTTACCAATTGCCAAATGCTCTAACCAAGGCATACAACTCCAAATTATACGTAGAGTAGTTTAGAGTGGCTCCTTTGAGCTCTTCACTAAAGTAAGTAATGGGCTTTAAATCTTGCATCAAAATAGCCCCTATGCCTACTTTACTAGCATCACATTCAACTTTGAACATCTTATCAAAGTTAGGAAATTGCAATAATGGTGTTGAAATAAGCATATCTTTCAAGGTCCTACAGGCCTTAGATTGCCCTTCACCCCACTTGTAAGGTTGGTCCTTCCGGATGATTTTAGTCAAAGGAGCGGCAATGGTACTAAATTCTTTGACGAACCTTCTATATAAACTTGCCAACCCATGGAAGCTCCAAACTTCCCCCATGGTTTTTGGGGTTGGCCAATCTTTAATGGCGGTTATCTTCAGATCGTCTACCTCCACTTCCCTTGAGCTTATAACAAATCCTAAAAGAACAACTTTATCAACACCAAAAGAGCATTTTTCAATATTAGCATACAACTTTTCTTTCTGAAGAACATCAAACACACTCTTTATATGCAAAACATGTTCATTAAGGGACTTACTATAAACTAAAACTTTAGCAATGTACACAACCTCAAACTTGCCAATAAATGTCTTCATCACATGATTCATTAGCTGTATAAATGTACTAGGAGCGTTGGTAAGACCAAATGGCATGACCATCCACTCATATAGACCAAACTTTTTCTTGAATGTGGTATTTCATTCATCACCCGGTTGCATATGAATTTGGTGATATCCGCTCCTAAGATCAACCTTAGAAAACACATAAAAGACATTGATTTCATCAAGCATATCATCTAGCCTAGGAATAGAATGACAATATTTTACCGTAATTTTATTTATAGCTCAGCAGTCCATGCACATTTGGAACGTCTCATCCTTATTCAACACAAGCAACACCGAGACCATGCACGGACTCATGCTTTCCTTGATATATCCTTTATTGAGGAGGTCCTCAACTTTCCATTGGAGTTCCTTTGTATCCGTGGGGTTACTCCTATAAGCTGGCTTATTTGGTAATTGTGATCTTGGAACAAAGTCGATTTGGTGCTCAATTCCTCGAATTGGAGGAAGTCCTTACGGCAACTCACTTGGAAATACATCATCAAATTCCTGCAAACCATTAGAAATAAAAGACGGGATAGGGGAAGGGGATGGGTTAGCATTCAAAACATGAGCCAAAAGTAGCATGGGAGTAGTATTATCATACTCTTTGAAGAGGTTGCCCTTTCGAGCTAGCATTACCATCGAATCTCTACACCTCAATACCGAAACTCCCTCCTCACTTTCACCCTTCCCACTCTCGGATTCCTCCCCCTTACCCATGAGTATATTCTCATTTTTTTCCTTTCCTTGTAAACTTTTCATTTTTTGATGTACCTCACACACTTGTGATGGTGATAGTGGTCGACGGTTGTACTTCTGACCCTTGAACTGAAATGAATAGTAGTTGGTTCAGCCATCATGCTTGGTCGACCTATAATATTCCCATGGACGATCCAACAAAATATTACAAGCTTGCATAGAAATTATGTCGCAAAGTACCTCGTCCTCATAATTTCCAACTTTGAACTGAATCACCATTTGATGAGTCACCTTCAATCATTCAACCATTGGAGTCTATACGGACTCACATATAGAGTAGTCAGCAATTTCAAATGATCCACCATTGAGGCACTAGCTACATTAGTACAACTTTCTCTATCAATGGTCAAGGAGCACACACTCCTTTAATGAGGCACTTAGTGTGAAAGAGGTTTGCTTATTGGCTAGGATCATCCAACGCTTTTCTAATCATAACTCTACGTACCACATAATTAGGTACTTCAAGTTCACCTTCTTGAGGCCAAACCTCCTCTTCATCATCATTACTAGGCCTCTCGGACTCCTCTCCCTCTCTACCTTGAGAGACTTTCTCATTTTCAACTGTTTCAAGTCCCAATTCTTCTCCCAAGAAATATAATTTTCCTTACCTCAATATCATATTTCTTTGATTAGGACACTCACTAGCCTTGTGTCCCCATCCATGGAATTTGAAGCGTTGGAATTCCTTGACATTGGAAGAGATATTTGATTTGCCCTAAAACCGTGGAGGAGGTGGTTGAGCACTCTTGCTCACTACTGGAGAGGTCTTTACTGGTTGTTGCTTAAATTTGTTCCACCCCGAAGATGATGGAACCACTTCTTTCCCCTTGGTCCAACTCGAGGACCCTTGGTAGGATTTAGTTTTGTTTTCCAACCTTTCCTTGTTCTCTCGTTCAAACTCTAAAGCTGCTTGAAAGATCCCTTTAATAGTTTCAAACTTATGAAGTGTCATGTGAGTGGAGATTTCCTTGTTTAGGCCAACCTTGAAATGGATGATGTCGTTGCTCACTTTCTCTCCTCTATGATCAAGTTTTAGGATAAGTTGTTGAAACTCGTCATAGTAGGCTTCCACACTTTTGTTTCCTTGCTTCAAGTTGTACAATGTTGCAAGGAGTTCATGTTGATAGCTTTCGAAAAGGTACTTTTGCCTTATAAGATACCTTAACCGAAACCAAGGAGGGGGTAGCCCCTCAATTAATACGTTTCCAAAATGTTTGACATACTTCCACCACATGGTAGCATATCCCTCAAAATAATCAATGGAGTAGCATATCTTCTTCTCTTCTGTGAGATCATTCACTTGAAAAAATCTCTCGCATGCGGATTCCCATGTGAGAAACTCTTCGGGATCACTTTCTCCCTTAAATATTGGAAGCCCCATTTTTATGGTGTTGAGGCCAACATCCTTTTCCCGAACACCTTGGCTTCCTCTACCTTCAAGGCCCTAGTTCTCTCTAGGTTCTACCCTTCTACCTTTCATCCTATCTTCTATCAAATAAGGATCATCATACATTCCATACCCTCCTCTTTGGTTCTCCCTCATAAATCCCTCTTTTTGCATTGGTGGGTTTTGGATATTTGGAATTTGGTATAGCGGATTTTCATTTAGTGGTGGAGGTCATTGGATTGGCTGATTTTGGTTTGGAGGATTTGGATTTAAGGGTGGCATTTGGGTTCCAAATAAATCATGTGATACTTGGTGATGTGGAGAATGGCTAGGTCCTTCAATGCCTCGGCCTTGTGAATAATAGTTGGCTGAGGTATGGCATTTGGTGGGTATGTTCTTTGGTGTGTGGCTTTAGGGGTAATGGTTGGGGATGTATTTTGGGGAGTTGAGGGTTGAGAAATCCGTTGATTTTCTACCTTTCCATTTGGACACTAATAGAGGCCACTTCCACTCCCAACTTTTCAACCGTAGCATTTACTCTAGCCACGTCCTGACACAAGGACTCAAGACTAGCTACAAGGGCATTCATAACATTATGATCCACGGTTTGTAAATTGGAAGTTTCAGGTTCCATGTGTGGTGGTTCCATTTGCAAATGTACCTACAAAATGAGAAAACGTTAGCTGAAAATACTCTCACACACTCTTTTCACTTGGCTCACCCACTTGGCCCTTCAAGTGTTGTAAGCCAGCTATCAATCCTTGAGTGCTTAGGAATGAGTCTACTCTTGAGTTAGAATGGATTTCGGTTTTGAAGACTCAAAGAAATTTCGTATGCACTTGAACCAAGAACAACTATGAATTGTAAACGAGCAAAGCACCACAAAGAACGTTGACACGAAAGACATACTCGAAAACTAGTTCACAACTTAGTAGATTGTTACTTAGTTGTCAACTAGTGTAGGAGAAAAATAGAAAGAAACTAATAGATACAAGAAAAAAAACTTAGAAGGTCCTATGACTTGAGTTTTGTTGTTGATGTGGCCCACACTTTTTTTTGATTGGTGTTGTTGTTTTTGCTTGAAAGTTGATGTTTTTCAACATAGGTTGTTAAATCTAGTTGTTTTGGTGATGATTTTTGATTTTGGAATGAGAAAACAGGACTTTGAACTCTCTTCCCAAAGGTAAAAAAGGTGTACATCATCTTTTCACCGACTTGCACTAAAATGGCAAAACACCTTTTTGCCTTGTCTTTTCCCTTTCCTCTTTTGGCCTTTCTTGAAAGATGTTTTGACACTCTTTTGGTAGGCAAGATTTTGGTAGGTCTTTGTTTATTTGCCACTTTAGTGTTGTTTTGAAAGTAGTCCCAATACAACATAATACCTTACCTCTCTCTTCCCTTTTTCAAATTAAACAAGGCCTTTTGTTGAATATTACTCAAGAATAACATGAACAACAACAAGAATACTTTGAACAATAACAATATCTAAACCGTCTAACCTTTCAACAACAACTTAACAAAGCTCAAATCTTGGACTTTAGACTCAAGTGTGATAGTAAAACAACAAGATAACATACGAAACTACTAATACAACCAAAATAACACCTAATCTAGACACAAATTCGGCCAAACAATAACAACACTTTGGCCAAGACACCCAACCCATAGAATAAGTTCTTTTTGTAAGATTTTCAACCTTGTACACCTCTTCTAATGTTATAAAAAAAATATCTAACACTATCATACATAAAACACACAAAAATCACAAGAAAACTAGGCACAAATCTCGTCCAAAACAACAACAAGACACAATTTTGGCCAAGACAACAAGAATGGACAGATTTGCTTCTTTTTGGAATTTTCAGCTTTTCAACACCTCTTTTTTTTTTCCGACTTAGAGAGCCCAAGCTTGGTAGTGTAGGAACACAAACAGCTTTAGCTATAATACCAAATGATACCAAATGATACCAAATAGTATCTACAAGAGCACAAAACAGTCCACAAACTCACAAAAACAGTCCACACGTACAAGACATCAAACGGAAACAACAAACACACAAACTTGAAAGACAAGGAGATAGATAACTTGACATAAAGAGAATATAAAATGTAGCAACTAAAGAGTTTATCAAACTCTAAAAACTCTACAAATCACATTAACAAGAACCAAGTTCTTACGAGAACACAAGAGGAACTCGGTTCACTCATGCACTCTCGTTTCTAGCCGTCTCACAATACAAGTTGAATCTTTCACTTGTGAAGCTTAAAATATTTGGTGGTCTACTCTCTTCTTGAGAGGAAATATGGTGTTCAATGTTACAAAGTGATTTTAAAATGATATAACTAAGGAACAAATCTAAAGAAATACCTTAAATAGTCTTTACAAAGGGATAGCAAAAGGACCTCTTTGCCCTTAATGAAGGGGTGGCAGGTGTGAACTGTTTGGGGCAGACTTGGGGTATATTTTGAGAATCTAAGGTCAGCCCCCACATGTAAATACGTATACTCCCTTGGGTGAGTTTGAAACAAGCTCAACCACGTCCATCTTCATAAACACACCTTGAAGTCTTTGTAGTTCATGAGCTTGACTTCTAGTAAATGGTCGCAAGCTCGTGACCCCCGTATCAATGGAGTTTTCATAAAAATACGTGGGCATGGTGAAATTGTTTTAATGCTGAATAAATATTTAGAAATCATGAATTTACAAAGGGGTTTGGATTTACAATTACAATTATGCATTATGAAACCTTATTAATAATAAAGTCTTGATCATGAGGCCTCCCCCCCCTTAAATTTGATTTTGTTCATTTATATTCATTTGTCGGTTAAATGTTTGAAACTTGATTTGAGAGAACGGAGATTTATACCCCCTCTCTCATTATGAATTATTCGATTGCATATTGAGAAGCATGACATAAATGTCTTTACTATTATTTGTTGACTTGGTTTTGATGATGACTTAAAGAGAGGGTGCCTTTCTAAATTGCATAAATGAAAGTAATGATTTTGAAGAGAAGTGAATAATTTGTTACAAGATACGTGACCACATGTGTTTGTGAATTGAATTGAGGTTCCTTGACTCTGTTTTCATGAATTTCACTATACATATCCTCTTATACTGTTTGGCTAGTTTTGTGGTTTGAAAATAATAATTTGAAAGAGAAGACTATAACATGATATTTTATGGCTTAGAAATATGACTTGCAAGTTTTGGTATGAAAATACCAATACAAATAATGCCATGGTAACACAGAAGAGAATAGAATACAGATCTTCATTTAGATTTCCAGATTTTGAATTCAGAAAGATACATGTTTATAAAAGGTTAAAAATGGGCTTAAAGAGAATTATATGGTTACCCAAAGAAAGTACGAGTTGAAAGACTCAATGCTAGAAACCGTGATTTGCCAACACAGGGTTATGGTACCATGCTATGTGGTTTTGTGTACCTTGATTTATGTCATCCCTCTTTGGGACTATGGTTAGGAGCCATACTTTATGGTCTTGTGCACTACCATGACATATTGATTTGATTAGGGGATCATGGAACCATACTGTGTGGTCTTGCATGTACCCTATACTGATACTTCAATCCTTGTGGCAAACATAGATTGGAGGCTTTTCTATCGAGTCAAGGGCGGATTCCATATAGCCATTGGAATTATAGATTGTAGGGTGTACTATCTAGCTCAGAAGTAACATAAAGAGTGGTTTATGATTTCAAAGAAATGTTTCAAGGTCTTTAAAGTGTGCCCATGTGTTTTCATATATTATGTGTAAAATGTTTAATAAATTACTCTCACTTATGTTATATATAAATACATTATTTTGGATTGCTCTGCATACTAGTACATTTGTATCGACCCCTTATATTTCAGGGTCTGAGGCTCAGTCCAGAGGCCCCGCTAAGCCGTAGATTCATCACACAGAAGTGTGCAGCTGATGAGCCTTCTTTATTTCAGAAGGCCTATTTTCAGAACATTGTTATTTCATTTTGGTTTTAGGTCCAACTGGGGGCATTATCTCAGTTTCAGACAAGTTGTTAATTTCTAATGTATTAGAGATTTTGCAGACTGATGTAGATGCCCTCTAAATGTGTATGGATTCCTTTCCATACTATTAGATTGAACTCAAAACATGACCATGATTTAGTTTATTTACTTTCCATATTTTCCTTGTTGTATATGAATGATGTTCATGATTGCCAGATAGAAAGGGGCGCTCAAGCCTTCATGGTTTGGGATGATCGCCACAGCTAGGGCCCCATCTCGGTTCGTGACAAACTTGGTATCAGATCATGGTTTATGGTCCTAGGGTGTCTGTGAAATTGCATCAGGTAGAGTCTTATTTATGGGTGTGTCGCGCGCCGCACTTATAAGCAGGAGGCTACAAGGCTTTTAGAAATGTCTCTCTTCTTTTGAGATTTAGTTCATACTATAGAGTCTGAATGTCCCCTAATCAATGATTTCTTGCATTTCAGAAAGCTATCATACCTCCTTATCGCTCTAATAAATAGGATCCCTAAACTGAAGATGTTCGTCCTACCCATGGGATGAAGACACGTTATAGGGCTCACACTCTTGAAATTGTTGCTACTCCAGGAGTCCCTCCTATTAATTCAAGCCTACCCAGGGCACCTAGGGATACTCGGTCTGGGTCTAACCATACTCAACCTCCCTAGAGAGAAGTATCAAATACTGAGTTCAGACAGTCAATGCATATGATAACTTGGTTGATGGATTCCCAAGCCCAATGGTCTAAAGATATTGGGTTTGCATCTGGTGCATCAAAGACTACATGGGTTGGTCAGTTCATGAGACTGAATCCACCTAAGTTTACAGGCACAAAGGCTGTGGAGGACCCACAAGGGTTCGTAGAAGAGCTGGAGAAATTTTTTTGGGTGATGCATGCAAACGAAGTGGAAGGAGTAAAATTGGTGACCTATTAGCTTAATGATGTGGCCAATCAATGGTACAACAAATGGGAATATTTGAGAGAAAACAATGCCGAGCCTTCTGTGTGGGATGAGTTTGTGGAAGCTTTCCTGGACCGATTGTTTCCCCAGTAATTGAGGGAGTCCAAGAATGAAGATTTCATGAACTTGAAAGAAGGGAATATGAGTGTCAAGCAGTACACCCTGTAATTCTACCAATTATCTCATTATGTTCTGGAATAGACGGGCAACATGAGGGCTTACATGAGAAAGTTTGCATCCGGTCTCTCGAATGATTTGGTATTAGAGTGCAAAGGAGCGATGATGAAAAGAGACATAGATTTCTCTAGGCTATTTGTTCATATGCAATAAATTGAAGAGAAGAAAAAGAGGCTGGCAGAGGTAAGGGAAAAAGACAAGCAGGCTAAAAGGGCCAGATCTACAGACCAAAATAATAGTCACCAACAAGGTGGTAACTGGGGAAATATGTGGTCTAAAAAGAAGTTTTGGAGCAAGGCTTAGCCATCGGCAAGTGCACCTGCTCCCAGGCCTTTGAGTGAACAGCGGTTCTAGTCAGGAGATAGGCCTGGCGCTCATGGCACCCAGTCTCAAAGGAGTTTAACTCAGCCATTTAGGTCGCACCCTCACTATAGCAATTGTGGGAGGAATTATCCAGGGAATTATTATTTAGAGATTCGGACATGTTATTCTTGCAGCCAAGTGGGCCATATTCAGAGGGACTGTCCCTCAGCTGGAGGGAATTTAAGGGGAACTAAGTCCCAAGCCGCATCCACAGCTCCTCCTCTAAAGGGTATGACTTTAACTGCAGGTGGTGGTCGCAACCGATTATATGCCTTATCTAACCACCAGGATTCGAAGACCTCGTCGGATATTGTTATGGATTTTTCTCTCATAATATACATGTATTGGCATGCTTTTTATGATTGGTGTTGTTAGACAATAAGATGAGGTGTGTAGTGGAGGAAATAGTAGCTTAAGATTGTTAATGCGTGTCTTGTGAAAAGAAATTAGTGGGCTTGACGCAATATTTAAAATAGCCTAGGATTGGAGGAAGTTATGATTAGTGTCCCTGAAGGGGGAGGTCCCAAAAAGAATTTAGCGTCGTTATGTTAAATTATTAAGGAAAGTTTGGGTTCATGTGTATACCAATGTTGATATAGGTACGACCATGAGGATACACGTATGTGAGGATGCGTTGGGCCCATCCAATAAAGCGTCCAAGTAAAGTGTGGAGAAGGCCTTGGATCACTCCCAAACCGACCCTAAACTTGCACTCCAAGGCGCTCTTGGTCACATTTCATTAAAGGGACCTTTTGGTCATTTTATCTATTATTTGTAATACACTATAAATAGAATGATGTAGGGTTTTAGTCATTAGTTTTTTTGGATATTGAAGTTGTAACACTTAGAAACATTTCTCTTGAGATAAAGTCCCCCATGGACAAAACTTATATCTAGGGTTTTCAATATTGAGTGTGGATTCACTCTGGCTGGATTCAAACTTGGAAACGTTGGATGCTTAGGAGATCGAGGTCACTCTTGTACCAACGTAAGAGATAGGTTTTTGTTGTGTGTAGTATTAAGGGTCGCAGAGTGGAATAGGCTCTTGGGTTCTTAAGATTATACCAATAATTGGTCTATCTATCTATCCTTTTTCTTTTATTGTAATCTTGTGGTATTTCCTCTTGTTTAGTGCAAGCCATTTGTTATTGTTATTTTTATATAATATTGTTGTCTATCTTCTTGTGTTCATCATGTTTTGGTGGCTGTTTTGGTGTCAAAAACACCCTTGTATTCTTGTTCTTGTAGTGAATCTGAGAGAGGTTTCCATCTTGGTCCTCGGATCCTTAAGATTGATAGACTGATTTGGGGTGTTTTTCGTGCCTTTCTTGTTTTATCTTGTATCATTTGGTATCAAATAATGGCTTGATCTTGTTCCTACAAGATCAATCTTGGGCTTTCTTGATAGAAAATTAAAAAAAAGTGTTAGAAAACTGAAAAATCAAAAAGAAGTAAATTTGTCCATTTTGTGTTCTTGGCCGAAAATGTGTTATGTTGTGTCTTGGCTGAGATTTTTTACTTGTTTTGTTGTTTCTAGTGTTAGTTTTCTTCATCTCTAACACTTTTGAGTCTAAATCTAAGTTTGAGCTTACATTATTGGAGTTGTTATTATGAACATAAGGCTTGGCCGAATTGTTATTGAAACATTGTTGCGGTGGACTGTTTTGTCCTTGTGGTCTTCATATAGTTGTTTTTCTAAGCTTGTCCACGTGATATTGTTGTTCATTGGTGGCGAAAGAACCATTTTGTGAAGTTGTAGTTGTCTTGTCCAAGTGTTTAAGAAATTGTATTGTGAAAATTGGAAGTTGGCCATGTGAAAATTGTTGGTGTCTTGGAGATTTTTGTTGGTTGTTCTTGCTGATTGTTGATGTTGTTCTTGAAGTTCTTCACCACCTTCAGATCTTGTTAAAATAAAGTGAAATTTAGATCTAAAAAGGTGAAAAAAGGTGTGAGAACTTTGTTAGTCTTGAAAGACTCACTATCACTCACCAATTAGTCAATCACATCTCAACCATTTTCCATAAAACAAGGACCCATGTTTTGAGGAAAAGTGCAAGTAGTCAAGACTTTTTGTGTTTGAATTTCAAAAGGTCTCCAAGACTTGTACCTCTCTCCATTAACCAAATTCCAACTCCTAAATTGTAAATTAACCAAAGATTTGAGATTGGACAACAAAAATTGTTAGAAACTGCAACCAATTATGTACTGCCACATCATCATTATTACTGTTCATGCAATCATTTTGGCTCAAAATTTTGATTTCTTGGTTTTCTTTTGTTGTTCCTTAGTTTCACTTTCATTGGTTCCAATACTAATTGACAAACTAGTACTTATGTAGTAGATTGTTAGTTAGTCTTTATGTTCATTCATTCGTGTTAAGCGTTGTTGTGTGCTTTTCTCTCTTGGAAATTCATTGTATCTTGTTGGTTTAAGTCTGTAAATAAATTTTCCTTAAGTCAGCTCAAATAAAAATCTATTCCGGGCAAGAGTAGACTCGACCCTTAATCACTCGCGAAGTACAAGCCAGCTAACAACACTTGTGAAACCAAGTGTGAGACGATCAAGTGTGCGAGAGTGTGGTGAGGTTGTTTAAAACCAACTTGTGTTTTTTTGTAGGTGTGTTCTTTTCTTTCTTTTTTTAGGTACAATTACAAGGGAACCCGCAACTTCCACCTCTCAACCCATGGATAATAATGCCACCAATGTCGTTTTAGCCTACCTTGACACTAAGTATCGAGACCTAGCTATGGCAAAAGAAAGGTTGGATCGTATGGTAGGTCAAAGGGAGAAAGTGGAATTCCCGCACACACATCAAGAGGAAGGACATAGCTCATGTGAGCTACGAGGTAAAAATACTACTCTCTACACTCTTATGAACTTAGAATGTTGTGTTATAGTGGACAATTGGATGTAGTTGCGGATTTATCAAGATTAGAGGTGTTTGAGTCTCCCTATGGTAATACTGTTGGTGATGTTAGGTTAAGTGAGGACCAAACTCTTATTGTAAGTATGCAAGCACTAGTTGATCCTTTAGATGACGAAATTGATTCTTCTTGTAAGAATGATTTATGTCTATCTAGTGCTAGTCCTTATAACTTGAACAAGGTTCTATTAACAATTGACAAGAGTACTCACACACTAGTTGATCCTTGTGCAAACCAAGGTGAGTCTATGTTAGTATGTGAGTTGCTAACAACTATTGAGGATGTGAATGAAGATTAACTTACTCATGAATGTATTCCACTACTTGAGTATATGTGTGGCGTGCTTAAAAAATCTCAAGTTAGTGATGGTGTTTATAGAGTTGATATTGATGGTGCATGTGACTCTTTGAACATCTTGTGTGGTAAAAGCCTTTCTAGTAGTTTTGTTCATAGAGATCATATATGTGGAAATGTTGTAAATAATGGCATATGTCTTTTTGAGGTAGGACTTCTAGGCCGTGTCTCTCTATTCTTGAATGTTAGTCTTCTTTTAAAGGCAAATGCCATGCATGGTTATGGGAGTGATATTCTAGGGGAAGGAAGGGCTAACCTCAGCTTAGACCCTTGGCTACTTCTCCCAATTGACCCTGGCACACTCCCAGAATGTGGGAATTTTTACACTTCCCACTTGATGCTTGGTCAAGACGACAAGCAATGTTTGATTGTGGGTGCTAATTAAGGAAGTAAAGGTTCTTCCTTGTCTCTTTATAATGTTCAACACAAAGGACCCGTGGGTATACTCCAAGTTTATACCACCTTGGCATGGCATGTGATGTGTATTTTGCTAATCCTAACCCTCATGTCATGAGGATATTTTGCTTGCTTGTCCTTCTTTGATTTTGTAAGGAGTAGATTCGAGGTCAAATCCCTTTTAAAGAAGGGGAGGATGATATGGGTATGACCACGAGGATGCACATATGTGAGAATACGTTGGGCCTATCCAATAAAACGTCCAAGTGAAATGTGGATAAGGCCTTGGATCACACCAAACCCGACCCTAAACTTGCACTCCAAGGGCACCCTTGGTCACATTTCATTAAAGGAACCTTTTGGTCATTTTACCTATTATTTGTAATACACTATAAATAGAATAATGTAGGGTTTTAGTCATTAGTTTTTGTTGGATATTGAAGTTGTAACACTTAGAAACATTTCTCTTGAGAGAAAGGTCCCCATGGCCGAAACTTATAAATAGGGTTTTCAACATTGAGTGTAGATCACTCAAGCTGGATTCAAGCTTGGAAATGTTGGATTCTTAGGAGATCGAGGTCACTCTTGTACCAATGTAAGAGATAGGTTTTTGTTGTGCGCAGTGTTAAGGGTCCAAGAATGGAATAGGCTCTTGGGTTCTTAAGATTATACCAACAATTGATCTATCTACCTATCCCTTTTCTTTTATTATAATTTTGTGGTGTTTCCTCTTGTTTAGTGTAAGCCATTTGTTGTTGTTATTTTTTATATCATATTATTGTCTAGCTTCTTGTGTTCATCACATTTTGGTGGTTGTTTTGGTGTCAAAAACACCTTTGTATTCTTGTTGTTGTAGTGAATCCGAGAGTGGTCTCTATCTTGGTCCTCTGATCCTTAAGATTTGTGGAATGATTTGGGGTATTTTTTGTGCCTTCCTTGTTTTATATTGTATCAGATACTCCCTATTGTATTGAGAATTGTGGTTGTAGATTGATGAAAGGTTATGTTCTCAAGTCTAGGATTGTGATTTTTATCTAAGGGGGAGATGGTGATTTAAAGTAGTTCTCAAATATTCTTGTGGTGTCAAGGTTCAAGTAAAAATCATGATAAACCCATTCCTATTCAAGCATGTTCCTTCTACTTTAGTTTAAGAGTTCATTCTACCAAAGTCTTATGTATTCAAGTCCTGCCAATGTCTAAGGTTTGAGTTCTCTATGTAAGTCAGGTTATGTTCTGACCTCCAAACTAGAAGCGATCGTTTCTTGATAAATATAGTCTTTCATGTATTCAAGCTTTATGTTACGATGTTCATGATCCATAAATCTGTGTCCCAAATCATGCTGGATTCTAAGAAACTGTGTTTTCGTGTGTTACTGATTCATTCTATGTTGGGATTAGCCAAATGATAAAGTTATGTGAAATCACGACTTCTTTAGCTCTAGTATAAGTTCTTGTCTCAATCATTGACTTTATGAATCCTAAACTTTTTTTATTTATATGACTCATGATGTAAGTGCCCATGTTCTCCTTATGGTCCAGTCCTAAGAAATCATGTTGTGTCATATTTATGCCAAACGACTCTTTACTTATGATCCAGACATTTGATATATGAAGCCCTTCATTTCTATTCAATCGTATCTTCACCTCATGTTCCTCTTTGAGTAGTGCAATAAGTATTAGTTATGATATGATAAGTGTTACTTCTGTTTATGATGTTTATGCTCGGGTCCCTCGATGACCCTCCGTATGTTAGTATGATGGTGGTTGTGGAAGCATGATGATGTTTAAGGTATGGGAGTAGATGCTCTTGAATGGAAAATATTTTTGATATGATTCTCGGGCTAAGATTATAGGTGAAAGGGAAAAGAAGGAGATGAACTTTTGTTGTGTGAAATAGCTAAGAAGGAGAAATATGGCGATAATATTTTTGTGAGTGATTGAAATTGTTGGTCTTAGTGGGGAGATCCATAGAGTAGGTATAGTAATGATTAGGCTTGAATGTTCTGATTGATGAAAACACAAACCTATGTGCCATATGGTTAGTATTCTTTGAATTAAGACTTAAGGTTGTTGGATTATAGGGATGAAGTGAGGTGATTTCTTAATGTGACGTAGAGTGCAGGGTCTTGTAGTTTAAATTAGCACCTCTTTCGTCCGAATTAGGCTTGAACATAGAAGTATTATATGGGGGGACATAAGTTCTTGTGGTTAGATGCGTTACGGGAGAATTGTAAGTTGGAAATGATGAAGTATGTTGATTAATGTTTGGGTATAGATGAGTAGTGTCTGTAAGATAGAGAATGCTAACATTCTTATGTCCCGTGAGAATCTTATCTCATGTCTTGTACCAATCTTAATCAGGCAGAGTACTCTTAGGAAAAATCATGTCTTACAAAGTTTTGATTATGTTCCATAAAACACATGCCAAGATCATGTCGATGTCAAGTTTCGTTATCTCAGGTTCCATGCTTACCCGTTTCCCTAGGGGTTATCACGAAAATCGTGTGATGCCTTCACATACTTTTGTTGAGGAAAGCTGTTCAATCAATATTACGTTCTTTATTCTACACTTTTAGAGCTTCAAGAAGTCTCTACCCATCATTCGGGGACGAATGATTCCAAGGGAGAGATAATGTAACACTCCGTACTTTTGGGCTAGAATATAGACCGCCGTTCCTATGCCTATAGACCTAAACTAAATGATTCCTTGTTAATATATGTGTCGTGATCAATCCTATAGTGTGGGAAAACCTTTGCATATGAATTGAGTTCACAAAAATCCACTAACTCTAAGACGAGTTGAAAACATTTCTATCGATTAAGTTTTAGTGGACGTTTCAACTTGGGTACACTTCCATTGACCATAACTTCTTTTATATAACGAATTATAGGGCCTACTATATATAAAATTAAAGGTCTTCGAAGTATCTTTCCAACGATATCAATTTCTCCTTAATCCGACATCCGACCGAAAAGTTATGGCTTTATGAGTGGGTGTGCGTCGCCTAACAGTCACAAACGTTCACTGGATAGAGTTTGTCATAGGAAGTACGACGCAAACCATAAAGTTTTCCATTAGGAGTGTGATGCAAACCATAAAGTTTGATTGGGAGTGCGACGCAAACCATAAAGTTTGCCATAGCTTGTGCAACGCAAACCGCATGGCACAATGAGCTGGACATTTTATTTTTGAGGTATTCTGAGGGCAACTAAGTCATTTGACACCCCTAAACCGTCCCTAATCATCCTTATTCAAAATTAGGCTTATTAGTAAGGTTTTAACTCCCTTAATATCCCTATTTCATCTTTCAATAAAACAAGAGGAGAAAACAACTAGGGTTTGGGAAATCAAGCTTAAAGGTCCAATCTTTTTGAAATTTCTTCGTAAATTCTTTGCAACTAAGATACGTGGGGTTTTCCTAAAACTACGTGGGCATGGTGAAATTGTTTTAATGATGAATAAATATTTAGAAATCATGAATTTACAAAGGGGTTTGGATTTGCAATTACAATTACGCATTATTAAACCTTATTGATGATAAAGTTTTGGTCTTGAGGCCTTCCCCCCTTAAATTCGAATTTGTTCATATATGTTCATAAGTGGGTTGAATGTTTGAAACTTGATTTGAGAGCACAAAGATTTATACCCCCCTCTCTCATTATGGATTATTCGATTGCATATTGAGAAGCATGACATAAATGTCTTTACTATTATTTGTTGACATAAATGTCTTTACTACTATTATTTCGGAAGGCCTATTTTCAGAACGATGTTATTTCATTTTGGTTTTAGGTCCCACTGGGGGCCTTGTCCCAGTTTCAAACAAGTTGTTAATTTCTAATGTATTAGAGATTTCACAAACTGATGTAGATGCCGTCTAGATGTTTATGGATTTCTTTCCGTACTGTTTGATTGAACTCAGAACATGACCATGAATCCGTTTGTTTAATTCATGCATTTTCCCTTGTTGTATATGAATGGTGTTCATGATTGCCAATTAGAAAAGGGCGTCTGGGCCTTCATGGTTTGGGATGCTCATCGCGGACAGGGCCTCAGCTCGGGTCGTGACAAATTTAGTTACTAGTCGATCTTGATCTCTTTTATTTTGAAGCCATACCCAAAATTTAGATAACTATTGCAGTCCGCTCTGTGATTCAAATCATTTTGTTGTGTTTGTCACTATTTGGCACTACTCTTGTGGTACGCACTGAGATTTAGATAATTCTGTTGGATTTGTCTCAATTTGACACTGCTCTTGTGGTCCGCACTGAGATTCTGTTAATTTTGTTGGATTTGTGTCGATCTGATGTTGCTCTTACATCCGTATGAAGATTCTAATAATTTTGTTGGTAGTCCCGATTTTTCACTGCTCTTGCATCCGCACTGAGATTCTGATTATTTTGTTGGGTTTGTCTCTATTTGGCACTACCTTTTCTACAGGTAGATTTACCTTTTCTATATGTTTTTGGCAAAGAAGTCAATACTTCATTTTTTGTGTAACTGTTGTGCAACTCTCGTGCTTAATTTATAGGATATGACACAAGATTTATTACACATCAAACACCCACACACTTACATAAATGAGGAATAAAGAATTTAATGTAACTGATAAAAGAGAAGAAAGTGAACCTGCTTGTTTTATGAAGGCTGTGAAGATGAAGAAGATGAACTAACCTGAAAAGACTTCAAATTAGGAGGACGATGACCTACTTGAAGTTGTATTGTATGTTAGTCACTGAGGCTAGTGAATTACTACAATCTATAGATTTCCCATTTATACTCAATCCCAACGAGAATCGAGAATTTATAATTATTTATTTCTGAATTACACTTGAAATTTAATCTATAAATAATTGATAGGAGTATAAACTATAATTGGTGTCATTAGTTTTGAAATAGAGATATCAGTAAAGTTGTCTCATGTCTTATAAAGAATGGAACCCTAATTTTTAACAACCCTCCTAAGTACAAAATTGATTTGTCATGACCCGAGCTGAGACTCTGGCTGCAACGGGCATCCTGACATATGAAGGCCCGGGTGCCCCTGTCTATCTGGCGATCATGCACAATGTTCATACAATAAGAAGAAATGTGGAAAAATCATAATACGGAATCATGGTCGACATTATAATCCAACCAACCAATTCAAAATGAAATTCATAACACTCTAACATTTTCTAACATCAGTCTGCAAAATCTCTAATACATCAAAACCAACATCTTGTCTAAACTAGGACAAGGCCCCTAGTCAGACCAAAAACCATAATGAAATGACAATTCTATAAAAAAATAGGCCTTCCAAAATAAGGGAGGCTCACCAACTGCACACTTGTATCTGACAAATCTATGGTTTAGCGGGACCCCTGGACTGAGCCTCAGATCCTGAAATATAAGAGGTCAGTACAGACGTACTGGTATGTGAAACAACTCAAAATAACATGTTTTTATACAAAATAGATGAGAGCATTTCATGAAACATTACACAGAAGTTAAATAAAACACATGGGCATAATTTAGAGTTTCAAAAAATTTCTTCCAATCATGACTCAACACTTTGTTACTTTTCCGAGCTAATCGGTACACCCTATAATCTATAATTCCATGAACTATATGAAATTCGTCCTTGAATCGTCGACCAATCCTCCAATCCAAGTGTGCCGCAAGAATTGGAGTTTTAATAAGTTGGTATACCCCTTACAAGTATACTGTGGCATCACCCTTACATGACGTCCACATTATCCCTCTTTCAGGATAATACCCGTATCGGATACTCAAATTTCCAGCAATGAGACCTTACACTCAAAATCCTTCTTCGGGTAACCAATTAGCTCTTTTAAGTCCAAATTTTAACTCCTTGAAAATCATGATTCATTCTTTCAAACTGATCAATCCTTTTTCTATTAAGGGCATGTCATCACAAGGTATCGTCATATCCTGATTTGCAAGTCAATATTATATCAAATCCATATCCCATCATATTCAAAACATGCACATGAACACCCAAGATTCATAACATCACTTTGAAATCTCAAGAGAACTTATGCAAATAACCTCATTTGCAAGACTTTAAAGCATGTGGTGGTGTCAATTTATTCAATCACATACAATTCTTTCCCTTTAAAGCAAGTATGTAGTTATAGCAAGAAACTCCCTCTCATCATGAATAAACAATGTTCAACACCATGATATTGAGAAGATCACTTCCGAATCTTAATGCATGCATTCCAAATCATTCACAATGAAAATATAAACTTTAGTTTGCAACAAGAGAGGGAATTCATATCATGCTCTTAATCAATATTACAAATAACACGACATCATACATATAATTAGTTATAATTCAATTTCCATGAAAAGTGATTCAAGACAACATATAATTTTCATTAAAACAATCCCATGATGCATATTTTTCAAAAACAATATCAAATACTTCATTATAAAACATAATTAGGGATCTTTAATCTTGATAAAACATTTAAACTTATGCCCAAGGTTTTTAGAGTATTCCCACATACCTCAAGTTCCTTGTTTTAAAGAATGGAACCCAAATCTTGAAACTTTCTTGATAATCTTGACTTAGAAGGTGAATCTTTGATCTTTGGGGGGGGGGGGAGTTTAGGGTTTTGTTTTGAAGGAATTTGAGTGGTATTGGGCATAATATGACCTAAAGACATTTTAATTCTGTGTTATGGATAAGATATGATGAGGAAAAAGACTTAAATGCCCTCCCAAAGATAGAAATTAAAAATCACAAATAGGGCACTCGATGCGATATGTCGAGATCACGTCGGGCTTCTGTTTTGCTCATCCAACATGCCTCTGATGTGATTAGCGATGCAATGCATCAAGATCGCATCGGGCTTCTATTTTGCCCATCCAAACATGATTATAATGTTGTCTGAAAAATGTAAAACTTCTCCGAAATAGCCCCTTTACACTCCTGAACAAGAATCAACTTAAAAATCCATGTCTCGAGGTCAAAAAGATTAATTTAGAAATCATTAAAGTTTAAGAGCTTAAAATATGACTAAGTCCTTTTAAAACTTAGAAAATATTTAGATGGTTAACTCTTTAAGCAAGAGACTAAGTGAGGTATTAAGTCAAGAATGCCACAGGGTGTTACATTATGCCTCCTTAGGATCATTCGTCCCTAAATATTGGCTCGAAACACAGACAAGTATGACTTTAAGTACACTAAGCTTGTTGTTGGTTAGAGTTAACTAGTTTTTGAGGAAAACTTGGCAGAGGTGTCAAGGTGTGCTTGCAATAGAGGTATTGCAAGAAAGAGGAGCCTAGAGTTAGGTTCACAGTCGAGTATGTAATTAAAAGGTTGGTTATAGTGGACTATTTTTGTGCTTGTGAGGGAAAGCCATGGGTTTTCCCTTGTATTTCCACATAAAAATCCTGTGTTTTTACATTCTTGCATTGCCTTTAAATTTATAGGATCTCCTAGTTGCTTTACTGCACTATCGCTTGAGACTGACTTTGAGGGACCTGGTCCCACACTGTGTGGTGCAAACCCCTAGGATTTCAACAATTGCTATCAGAGCAGGTTCACTCTAAAAGGTTTATACCTAGAGTATTCTGGTGATCATGGCTGCTATTACTAAACCAAGGGTGAAAGAAGTAAAAAGGGAGAGATTCTTAACCTTGAAAGTGTTAGAGCTTGATCGAAGTGAAGAAGACACTGATGTCATACTTTTGGCAACAAGAATTGTTAAATCTATAAAAAAAAGGGTGGTTATCTAAGAAACGTAAGTGGTAAGATTGAGTTCCATCACAAAAATGGTATTTCTGAAGCTTCCAAATGTAAAAGAATGATCAGGTCCTTGAAAGATCAAGGAGGAAGACAACAATTGAGTATGTAGTAAAGAAAGTTCTGACAGCATAGGAAGATTCCTTCAGTGAACCTGATTAAGATGAGAGGTCCGGAGATATTTCCATACCAACAATGGAAGTCAGTTCAGTTGCTTATGATTCCCAGTTTGCATTTATGGCAAACTCAGAAGATGGAAAATAAAAGAAGGAAACTGTCTTCGATATTAAGGACAATCTAGATAACTACTCTGCTAAAAGAATAAAGAGGCTTGCTACTGTGTTGATAGACTCTATATGTGAACAAAATGTTGAGAAAATTACTTTAGAAGAGAAAAAAAAGAATCAAGAGCTTGAATTAATTTCCTTAACCCTCCAGATATCTCAAACAAAAGAGATGGTCAATAACTTAAAGTCTGAAAGTCTAAGGTGTATGAATCAACTGGAGACGGTAGGTGAATTAAATGGCATGGTAAAAGGAGAATCAGCAAAGCTTCAAATTGATCTTGAAAACAAATTGAAGGATTCTCAGAAACACCTTGTCACGACCTGAACTGAGGCCCTAGCCGCGACGGGCATCCCAAACCACGAAGGCCCGAGAGACCCCTTATCTGTCATCTTAAGCATAACTGATCTACCATAATTAATGCAGAAGTAAACTAGAAGCATGATAGTTATATTATTTTGACTTAGCACTATAAAACACGAGTCCATAAGAAAACTTGTAACCATCTATAACAAGTTTACGAAATCTCTACTAAACTAAAAACAACAATCTGTCTAAAACTGGGACAAGGCCCCTGATCGGACCATGAACTAAATCAAATGAAATCAACACATGTGAAAAAAACGCCTTCCAAAATAAGGGAGGATCACCAACTCTGAATGTCTAACAACAATCTACTGTTTAGCAGGACCGCGAGACTGGGCCTCAGAACCTAAAATATAGAGGGTCAATACACAACGTACTGGTATGTAGAACAATCCTAAAACAAGATATATTTTTACACAATATAGGTGAGAGCATTTCATTAAGAAAACCATGTTATCATAAAACATTTGAAGACACATGGGCACAATTGGATAAATTTTAAATACTTTCTTGGAATTATGACTCTGCTCTTTGCTTTTCTTCTAAGATAGATGGTTGTAACGCCTCAAGTCTATACCCCAAAAACCACACGATGCTTACGACCCCAAAAGACCACAAGCTAACCCATGACTGGTACCTGATGTAAGCACTGGATATTAATACTGAAATAATAAGAAAGTTAGGCTGAGCTGCCATAAGGTTCATAATCTAAATACTGATAAATATAGCAATTGATAATAACATCTGAAAACTGAATACTCCCTGAACTAGTCTAATCTGAGAAACCTTGAATTGTCTAAATGTGGAGTTGATGGGACAAACCCCCAACTAACTTTGACTAATAAAATATTGAATCTACTATAATACTGAAATAAATAATATCCCCCGATGGATGAGGACTCACTACTGAATCTGTAGCTACTAACTAAATTTGGCTAAGCACGGTTAGGAACCTGAGCGTCCGAACCTATGATATGAGAAATCATAGCATAAGAAAAGAGTATACGATCAGTACATGGAATGTATTGGTATGTTAGATGAGGTAAGGCTCAAGTGCATGGGTTAATATGCATGAACAATAATTGACTGAGTGATATGAATATAATTGAATTAGAGTACATAGAGTAATGAAGCTACTGTAAACATTGATTATGCAATACTGTGCATATACATATATACTGTGTTTGACATTTACACTAAAACTAAGTACTGAGTTCTGATAACTGAGTAACTGATATCTGAGATTACGGATAACTAGATTACTGATAACTGGGTAACTATTTCTGACGGTCCTGATTCTATGCTGAAACTAAAACTGAGACTATAGCAGGTAATCATCTAACCTACATGCCTCTCTCTGAACTCATTGGGGTCAAACCTATAACCCCTATTGGAAGGGTGTCAGTACTATGCAATGGGTACAAACATTGGCTGTATGGATCCACTGAAATGTCATCCCAAAGGACTAAGGGTCACCCTCTAGTGGCAGGTTCCCTGATAAGAGTGGTATTACCCTCAACTGGCAGGTAAACACCTTATCAACCATTAACTGGTAGGTTGATATCTCAACTTATTCTAGCTACTTAATTTTGGAATGCAAGGACTGCTACAAAGGATCACACCCTCTAGTGGCAGGTGAGCCCCCATCCTAGGGTGCGCTCGTTGTTGAATCCTACTCCCAACTAAATGACACTGATTACTAAACTGAATTAAACTGGACTAAGTTCCACTAAGTTCTATAACTGACTGAGTGCTACTATTCATGATGTTACTGAGACTATTTTTTAGCTACTGTGCAAACAGCTAAATCCTTTGGGTATTGAATACCCCAAAGACTCGATAACATCAATAGTAAAATATGGAACAATCTTGAACGTATACTAGCTAGTCACTTAGTCATGATTAATTCATTGAGACATTTTGTAAAATACTCGCTAGGCATGAACCTATATATGAATGGGAACATATGCTAACATGTCATGATTTTACTATTCAATTCACATAGGCATTCTAACAAACACTTGGGTATTTCAGATAATAATAAACATTTATAAATATCATGGCTACAACATTCAACTTGTAAATCCAAGGATTTAACATGAGAATCACATAATTCATCACACATACCATCTTAATTTCATGAAACTTATAATTAATCAGGGATAGAAGACCATATAACAATACACACATGAACACAATCCAACTCAAACATGTAATTATGAAATCTCAATCTTGTATTTTGAAAAAAGATTCTTAGGATCCATGGGTGATAAGGACTCATGGATGAACATCTAACTTACCTGAGAAATTAACTTCTTAAAGATTCTTGGTAGTATTCTTGAGATTTGACTTTGATTTTTGAAGGCTAGGGTTTTACTATTTTGAGAGAGCCCATCCTACCTCCTCTACGTTCTTGACAGCCCATCTTTGTCTCAGTAGAGTCTTTCAGTGGCACGTTTCGGTCCTCTTCCCCATTACTTAGAAAAAGTGAGCCACCGGTTCAGGTACAAGATACTATCATTACTGCTTGGACAATTAGACATCCAACCCGTAATCGCAACGACCCAATTGCAAGAGATCTTTCTTTGGGGAAGATTGAGTGAATAATGATTTAACTAGGTTATTAGAGTTTAAATCACGTGTTTAGACTAATTAGGGCCATGGAAAAAGACTAAATTGACCCTGAAAGAAATTAAAATTCATGTCACTAGATTCCTAATTTTGGCCTTCACCGCGATGCAGTGGCATCGCGGTGAGCCGCTAGATTTTATCGGCTAGTGTAGTCCAAGGACAAGTGTAAAAATGTACTTTGGCACAATACGGAGGTATCGTGGAGCCTCACTAGAAAGTGACAATTATGAAATGGCACTTTGGCGCGATGCACCATTATTGCGTTAACACACTGGAAAAAGCCAATTGGGAACTTAGAATTCACCGCAACGCACTGGAATCGCGATGTCTCATTGGAAACTGAAGAATGCCATTTTGACCCTCACCGCGACGTAGTGCTTCTCAATTTGACATACTGTTACACTAAAACTGCCATAACTTCTCACCCGAATATCGGATTTGGGCACAATTTATATCGTTGGAAAGATGACTAATTTTTGTACAAAATGATAGATCTTAAGGTGTAAAATTCTGAGTACTTTTGAAAGTATATATATAGGAATTCTCAGATACTGAGAGCTAAACTGAGCTAGGAAAATATGAGGTATTACAATATCTCCCACTTGGAAACATTCGTCCTCGAATGAGACTGATCAAGCTGAGAAATACTGATAGAATGAGTTTACATACTATACATGTACAACTAAAGCATGATTACATTGCTGAACTGTTTCATAAATGCATGACTGTCATGAAGATGATATGCAATGGTACTGATGCCACGTCTGTAACTATATCTGAACATGGAACTGAGTAAATCTATGAAAGACTATTACCTCAAGCTGAGTCTGAGTTTGTAGAGAAGAGGTAAGGATACTTGGTCTGCATATCTGCTTCTGCTTTCTTAGCTCTCTCAACCTACTGGTTTCGCCAAAGAACTTTGACCAAGCAAACTTCTTTGTTCCTTAGTTTGCGAATCTGACGATCAAGGATTTGAACTAGAACCTCTTCGAAAGAGAGATAATTCTGAATATCTACGCCCTCTAAGGGGACTACAACTGTTGGTTCACCAATGCATTTCTTTAGCAAGGAAACATGGAATACTAGGTTCACTGAAGCTAAGTCTGAAGGAAACTCAAGCTCGTAAGCTACCCTTTCAAAATGGTTAAGAATTTTGTAAGGATCGACATATCGGGGACTGAGCTTCCCCTTCTTACCAAACCTTTTCACTCCCTTCATGGTAGATATTTTTAAGTACACAAAATTTCCAATCTCAAACTCGAGATCCTTTTTTCTCACACCTGCATACCATTTTTGTTGGCTCTGGGCTGCCCTAAGCCTTTCTCTAACCAACTGAACCTTTTCTAAGGCATCAAATACTAAATTAGGCCCTACTACTACGGCCTCACCTACCTTGAGCCAGCCAATTGAAGATCTGCATCTCCTACCATAAAGAGCCTCAAATAGAGCCATCTGAATACTAGAATAATAGTTGTTATTATATGCGAATTTGATCAAGGGAAAGTGGTAATCCCAAATACCTTTAAAATCAACAACGCACGCACTTAACATGTCTTCTATAGTCTAAATGGTCCTTTCTGCTTGACCAACTTTCTGAGGTTAAAAAGTTGTACTGAGGTGAACTTGGGTACCCTGACCCTTGTAGAATGTTTTCCAAAAAATAAGAGGCAAACTAGGTACCTCTATCTAAAATGATGGATACTGGGACTCTGTGTAACCTGACCAACTCTCTGATATAGAGTTTCGCATAGTCCTCAGCAGAAAAGAAAGTATGAACTGGCAAGAAATGAGCAAATTTCGTCATCCTTATGATAACCCAAATTGAATCATGCTAATGACGAGTACAAGGCAAACCCATCACAAAGTTCATGTTCACTTCTTCCCATTTCCATGTAGGAATATTAAACTCCTACATGGACCCACTAGCTTCTGGTGCTCAATCTTAACCTGCTGACATATAGAGCACCTAGCTACAAACTCTGCAATATCCCTCTTCATCCCACTCCACCAATAAATCTCCCGCAAATCATGGTATATCTTAGTGTCCCCTGGATGAATAGAGTAATGTGCACCATGCGCTTTAGCAAGAATGTGTTGCCTCAAGTCATCTACATTTGGCACACATAACCAAACCTGGCAACATAACACACCATCTCCCCCTTGGGAGAAAAACTCTACTTTTTGATCTCTGACTGACTCTTTTAACTTAACTAGGCTAGGACCTCTGTCTTGCTTTTCCTTCACTTTAAAAACCAGAGATGATACTAAACTATTCTGCACCCACACACTACCCTCTACTAAGTTGACTAAGAAGACACTTAGTCGGGCAAGCTGGTGAACTTCCTGAACTAACTTCTTCTTACCATCCTCAACATGAGCAATACTATCCATAGATAACCAACTAAGAGAATCTGCCACTACATTAGCCTTGTCTGGATGATACAAAACACTCATCATAATCTTTCAATAACTCTAACCACCTTCTATGACACAAATTCAAATCTTTTTGAGAGAATATATACTGCAGGCTTTTATGATCTGTGAAAACATCAACATGCACCCTATACAAATAATGCCTCCAAATCTTTAAGGAAAACACAATAGCTACTAATTCAAGATCATGGGCAGGGTAATTCTTCTCATGGGGCTTAAGTTATCTAGAGGCATACACTATGACCTTACCTCTATGCATTAGGATACAAACCAAACCTACTCTAGATGTATCACAGTACACAACAAACCCATTTGAACCATCTGGTAACATCAAAATTGGGGTTATAATGAGTCGAGTCTTCAACTCTTAAAAATTCTACTTATGAAACTTAACTTTCTTCTAAGTTATCTGGACATAAGGGATGCGGTAGATGAAAACCCTTCAAGAAACCATTGGCAATAGCCATCTAAACCCAAGAAACTCTTATTATCTGATGGAGAAATGAGCCTAGGCCAGTTTCTCACCTCCTTGATCTTTTGAGGATCAACTCTAATGCCATCACCGAAAACAATATAACCAAGGAAAGCTACTTACATTAGACAAAATTCACACTTACTAAATTTGGCAAACAATTGATAGGCTTTGAGAGTCTGAAGTAAGATTCTGAGGTGATCATTCTCGCAACAAGAATAGACAAGAATGTCATTGATGAAGACTATAATAAACATGTCCAAGTACTTCTTGAACACGTGATTCATTAAGTCCATGAAGGTTCCTGGGGTATTTGTGGGACCAAAGGACATGACTAGAAACTCAAAGTGACCATACCGAGTTTGAAAAGCTATTTTTAGAATGCCACATTCTCTGACTATGAGCTGATGATAGCCTGATCTGAGGTCTATCTTAGGAAAGTAACTGGCACCATGAAATTGGTCAAACAAGTCATCGATTCTAAGAAGTGGGTACAACATATATAAATATCATGGCTACAACATTCAACTTGTAAATTCAAGGATTTAACATGAGAATCGCATAATTCATCACACATACTATCTTAATTTCATGAAACATGTAATTAATCAGGGCTTGAAGACCATATAACAATACAAACATGAACACAATCCAACTCAAATATGTAATTAATGAAATCTCAATCTTGTATTTTGAAAAATGATTCTTGGGATCTATGGGTGATAAGGACCCATGGATGAACATCAAATATACCTGAGAAATTAACTTCTTGAAGATTCTTGGTAATGTTCTTGATATTTGACTTTGATTCTTGAAGGCTAGGGTTTTACTATTTTGAGAGAGAATGATCTTGATTTGGAGAAAATTGAGTGAATAATGACTTAACTAGGTTATTAGGGTTTAAATCACGTGTTTAGACTGATTATGGCCGTGAAAAAAGACTAAATTGACCCTGAAAGAAATTAAAATTCATATCACTAGATTCCCAATTTTGGCCTTCACCCAATGCGGTAGCAGCGCGGTGAGCCACTGGATTTTATCGGTTAGTGTAGTCCAGTGTGAACATGCATTTTGACGTGATGCAGAGGTATCATGGAGCTTTACTGGAAAGTGACAATTGCGAAATAACACTCTGGCGCGACACACCATTATCGGATTGACACACTTGAAAAAAATAATTGGGAACTGGGACTTCACTGCAACGTGCTGGAATCATAAAATCTCACTGGAAACTGACAAACGCCATTTTGACCCTCACCGCGACATAGTTCTTCTCAATTTGATATATTGTTTCACTAAAAGTGCCATAAATTCTCACCCGAATATCAGATTTGGGCAAAATTTATATTGTTGAAAAGCTGACTGAATTTACTACACAATGATAGGGGTTAAACTAGAAAATTATGAGTATTTTTGAAAGTATATATAGGAATTCTTGTATACTAAGAGCTAAACTAAGCTAGGAAAATATGGGGTATTACAATGGTACACCATACAATCTTTAATTCCACGGGCTATATGGAATCCATGCTTGACTCGACGGGAAAGCTCCCAACCAATGTTTTCCATAAGGGTTGGAGTCTCTGCATCTCTACTATGCCACAAGGCTATCACCGGAGTACAATCCCTATTTCAGGGAAACATGAAATCGTGTCGGCAAATCACAATTTTGGGAAATGAGTTTCCTGAACTCGTGCCTTCTTCGAGTAACCATCTAACTCTCTTAAGCCCAATTTTAGACTCTCAAAAACATGAATTATTCTTATAATCTATTTTTTTATTATTTTGTTGAGGACACATTTATAATAGGGTATTATCATACCCAGACTTACAAGTCCTTCATTCAGACCATAACCTTATTTCAAAACATATTATTGATCCCCAAAACATTTAAATAATGCAATAGAATTTGTACTTTAAAATATATGAAAAACTTATGCAAAGATTTTTCCTTTTCAACAACTTAACAAAGGATGATCAACTCCTTCATAACAACGCATACAATTCTTTCAATTGTCACATTAAACATTTATAAACAAGAAAACATTTATCTCATGCTTCTAAACATGCAATTGAATAACCATAACATGTTAAATTAAGAAAATCATAACAGGAAAGGGAGTTTCATTATTCATGCTCTCTATTCAAATTGCAACACTAAAAATACCTATATATACACGAGCATAATTCAATCTACAAAAAAAAAGCCTCAATACCAAAACAATATATCATTAAAATGGGTTCATAGTTTGGATATTCAAGACGATCTTTCAAAACCCTTTTTATAAACATAATAAAAAATTTCATAGCTTAGTAAAATATTTTATTCATGCTGATGGAATATTAGGATAGCCCAACGTACCTTAAGTTTTCTTAACTTGGAGGATGAACCCTAACCTTGATACTTTCTTGAGGTTCTTGAACTTGGAAGGATTGAATTATAGATTAATTGGGGGAGAAAAGTTGAATCTTGTTCTTAGGGAAGAGGGGAGGTTTTTTCCTTAAGAGTGAATTGGAGAAGATGCACAATTTATGCCCTAACTGATGATATTAATCATGATTTGATGAATTGGGTTGAGGGGAAAAGACACAATTTCCCCTCAGACAATTAAATTCATAACTGGGTTGCGGTTTATAAAATCACTGTGAAGCGGTGAAGGTGCCATAGCTATTAGCACTGTGACGCGACACTATCGCGGTGAGTTTCTGAAATCGTGATCCAAACATGACCCAATCCTCATCCGAAAAATTTGAAACTTCTCCAAGATATACTACCTACCCCCTAAACATGAATTAACACAAAAACCTATGCCTCGGGGTCAGGGAGACCAATTTAAAAAATCCTCAAAGTTAAGAGGCTTAATATATGACTAAGTCCCCAATACGTAGAGAAATTTTCAGGCATTAAACTCCCCATGCATTCGACTAAGAGATGAATCAAACCAAGAATAATACGGGGTGTTATATTATCCCACCTTGGGATCATTTATCCCTGAATGATGACTTGGAACACAACAAGCACATTTTCAAGCACTACATGGAAAGAAAAGAGTAGTATAAGATTTGTACCTTCATATCATCATCCACGATTTCAATGAGAGTTGGGTATCTCGTACACATGTCATTCTCGACTCCCAAGTATCTTCCTCAACTTTATGATTCTTCCATAATACATTAACTAAAGCTATCTCCTTACTTCTCAACTTTTGAACTTGGCGATCTAAAATAAAAATGAGTTCTTCTTCGTATGATAATGTATAGCACCCCACATTTTTTAGCTAGAAATTGAACCATCATTCCTACATGCTTAAACTCTAATACCATGATTTATATTTAAATTCATATGTCATGATCTTTATCCTAGTGTGTGAAGTGATTATGAGGTAAACATGTTCATAGAAATCACTTAGAGCAAAGTTGAATCTTTGATTCATCCAAAGTTTGATATTCGATTCTACAAGGGTCAACTTTGAAAGTGTATAAATTTTGATTTATGTGGAATTTTCCAAATCAAGAACCACTAAATTGTAGATAATTGAGTCAGCTTTCCAACGATATCAATTTCGCCTTAATCCGATACCCGAGCAAAAAGTTATGATCATTTTCTTCAGAACTAGTAAGCCACCACAATTAGACCACATCACGATGAGACTCCAAAACGTAATCCAGGTACGAATTTAAATGTCTAAGGAGCAGTTAAGTCTTTTTCCATCAAGACAATTCATAAAAACATAAGTTAAGACATTGGTTTAAGCATTTTTTGGCCCATTCTCTTTCACTTTCTTCTCTAATAAGCCCTAACCTAATCCCAAGAGCAACAATTTAACTCCATTCCCAAGTAATCTAGAATTCAAGATCTCTACGTCCAAGAAACTTCAAGAAAGCTTCAAATTAGGGTTTCTTTCCCAAGATTGGGAAACGCAAGGTACGTGGGGCTATCCTAAATCTCCTGGGCATGATTTTTATGATTTTAACAATTTTTAAAGATATTTATGTGTGTATATGAAAAGGGGTTTTTGGTAAATTGTTAACGAACATGCATTGTGAAATCAATTTGATGGAATTATATAATTGTTATGGGGTTTTCTACAAGTTTGATTTTTTAATCTCATGTTTATGTAACTTGAATTCAAAAAATGATTTAGGAATGTAACTTTTGAAATTCCACTCCCCATGACAAAATTTATGAACCTTGCATGATATAAATGGTGATTTGTTTTTGAGAGCATGAATTAAGATCCCTTCTTTTTATCATGAAATTTATGTATAACCAATGTTGGGGGCTGATTTGTGAATGATGATAAACTCTTAAATGTCTCATTAATCATTATGCATGAGTAGAAAAAATGGAATGACCATTATGTTTTCAACATTGGTAAAAAGAGCGTGTTTGAATGAATTTTATGTGATTTTGATAATAAGAACTCTGGTGTGACTAGATAAACCTTTTGGTAGTAATTGTACATATTTGAATAAGAAGGGATGTGGAATTGATATGATGTGGAGGATTTGCAAGTCTAGGTATGACGATACCGTGTTGTGATGCGCCGTTAACAAAATGAGAAAGATTTGTTATTAAGCATGAATTGTGTTTTTAAGAGGCTAAAATTGGGCTTAAAGAGAGTTAGATGGTTACCTGAAGATAGCACGAGTTGAAAGACTCAATCCTGGAAATTGTAATTTGCCGACACGGGATTATGGTACCTTGCTTTGTGATCTTGTTTACCTTTGATTCATGTCATCCCAATTTGGGACTATGGTTAGGAGCCCTACTTTGTGATCTTGTGCACTACCATGATATGTTGACTTGATTGGGGATTATGACGCCCTGCTTTGTGATCTTACGTGTCCTCCTTACTAATACTCCAATCCTTGCGACAAACTTGGATTGGGGGCTTGACCACTGAGTCAAGGGCAGATTACATATATCCCATGGGATTGTAGAAATGTAGGGTGTACCATATAGCTTAGAAGCAAATTATGAATTTAGTCATGATTCCAAGAAAATGTTTTAAGGCTCATTAAATTATGCCCATGTGTATTCTAATGTTTTCTACCAACATTTTTTTATGAAATTCTCTCACCTATGTTTTATAAAAGTATGTTTTGTTTATGGATTGTTCTACGTACTAGTACACTTGTATTAACCCTCTATATTTTAGGATTTGAGGTTCTGTCCCGGGGTTCCGTTAAGTAGTAGACCAATGTTAGACATTTGGAGTTGGTGAGCCTTCCTTATTCCGGAAGGCCTTGTTTCATGTGATGTTTTCAGTTGGTTTAGTTTATGGTCCGACCGGGGGCCTTGTCCCAGTTTTAGACAGATATTGTTTTTAGCTTTTAGTAGAGATTTCGTAGACGTGTATTATTAGTTTTGGATCTTATTAAACTTATATTTGTAATGTTCAGTTGAAGTAAAAGAGTGACCATGTTTTCGTTTTGTTATGTTTTCCTCATTTCCTTACAGTATCTAAATTGTGTATATGATTGCTAGTTAGAGAAGGGCTCTTGGGCCTTTATGGTTTGGGGCGTCCATCACGGCCAGGTCCTTGGTTCGAGTCATGACATAATGAGTCCTTTACATTGATCTCTTCCATAGGCAACACAAGAGAAAGATAACCGATACATTTCTTCAACATCGATACATGCAATACAGGATGAACAGAAGCCAGACTTGCAGACAATTCTAACTCATAAGCAACTCTACCGATTCTACTCAAAATCTGATATGGTCCTATATAACAAGGACTGAGCTTTCATTTTTTTCAAATCAAATGACTCCATTCATAGGGTAGACATTTAGAAATACCCAATCATCAACCTCAAACTCCAACTCCCTTCTTCTAACAACGACATAAGACTTTTCGCAACTATGAGCTATCTTAAGGTGCTCCCTAATGATTCTCACTTTCTCCATTTCTTAATGAACAAGATCAGGCCTAAACAAATAGGTTTCACCCACTTCATACCACCTAATTTGGGACCTACATCTCCTCTTATAAAAAGATTCAAAAGAAACCATCTGGGTGCTAGAGTGGTAACTATTATTCTAGGCGAATTCTATCAATGACAAGCGATCCACCCAACTACCTTTAAAGTCTATAACCCAAGCTCTCAAACTATGTTCTAAGGTATGAATGATGTGTTCTTCTTGCCTATTTATTTGAGGGTAGAAGGCAGTACTAAGGTTTTCTTGTGTACCCAAACCCTTTTGAAAAGACCACCAAAAGTGTGAAGAGAATTGTGTACCTGATATGATATAATAGACACTAGAGCCCCATGCAAATGAACTATCTCTTGGATGTACAACTTAGCATAATTATCCCCTTAATAATTTTTCCACACTGGAATAAAATGCGTAGACTTAGTTATCCTGTCTATAATCACACAAATGGAGTCATGTTTATTTTGGGATCTTGAAAGTTCTGTAATAAAGCCATGTTGATCATCTCCCATCTCCAAAGAGGCAAAGCTATCTCTTAGGAAGTGCCACATGGCCTCAAATATTCTACCTTAACTTGTTGACAATTCAAACACTTAGCTACAAAGTTAGCAACATCTCTTTTCATGTTGTTCTACCAATGAATCATCTTAAGATCATGATGTATTTTAGTAGAGGCGGGGTGAACCACATACCTGGAGTGTGATCTTCATCAAGAATTCTTTTTCGTAACTCATCCATATTCGGCACACATATCCTACCATAATACCTCAAATTCCAATCACCCTCAATTTCAAATGCCATTACTTTTTTTTGACCAACATCCTCCTTAATATACAACAAAATGGGATCTTCGATATGTTTTTCCTTAACTTTCACACACAAGGAGGATTTAGCTACGTTATGTACAAACACTCCTCCATCGTCGGAATCCAATAGACGAACTCCCAAATTTGCAAGCTAATGAATATCCTTCACCATATTCCTCTTCCCTTCCTCCATATGAGAAAGACTTCCCATAGATAACTTGCCGAGGGCGCCAGCCACCACGTTGGCCTTACTCAGGTGATAATGCAAGCTCATCTCATAGTCCTTCAAAAATTCCAACCATCATCTCTACTTGAGATTCAATTCTCTCTGCGTGAAAACATACTGTAAACTTTTGTAATTAATAAATATATCAACATGCACTCCATAAAGACAATGATGCCAAATCTTTAATGCGAATACCATGGCCGCTAACTCCAAATCGTGGGTGGGATAGTTCTTTTCATGTACCTTTAACTGTCTAGATGCATAGTACACTACCTTACCATGTTGTATAAGTACACACCTAAGTCCCATAACAGTACACAAAAAAGTCCTCTGTACCCTCAAGTAGAGTCAAAACTGGTGCGATAGTCAACTTGTCATTCAATTTCTCAAAACTATTCTCACAAGAGCCAGACCACAAGAATTTCACCTTTTTCTGAGTTAATCTATTAAGTGGGGAAGCTATGAAGGAAAAACTCTCTACAAATCTTCTGTAATACCCTACCGAACCCAAGAAACTCTAGATGTCAGTTGGAGTCGTAAGTATCGGCCATTTTCTCATTACCTCAACCTTTTGGGGGTCAACCTTAATTGCCCCACTAGAAACAATGTACCCCAGGAAAGCAATAGCACTAATCCAGAATCACACATGGAAAACTTTGAATATAATTCATGATCTTTAAGAGTCTGAAGGATGATTAGGAGGTGATTGACATAATCCTTCTCACTCTTAGAATAAATTAAGATATCATCAATAAAGACTATGATGAACAGATCTAGAAATTGATAAAACACCCTATTAATTATGTCCATAAATGCTGCGAGGGAATTAGTCGGTCCGAAGGGCATAACTAAGAATTCATAATGACCATATCGAGTTCAGATGCCCGTTATGGGGATGTCATCCTCTCTAACCTTTAATTGATGGTATCCTAAACAAAGGTCTATTTTGGAAAAACATTTGGCACCGTGAAGCTGGTCAAAGAGATCATTGATTTTGGGAAGAGGGTAATGGAGCACCCCAAGGAGAGACACTAGGACGTATAAAGCCTTTTTCAAGGTCTTTTAACTGTTCTTTTAACTCTTTCAATTCTGTAGGAGCCATTTTGTATGGCGGAATAGAGATAGACCGGGTGTCCAACAAAGGTCAGTGGCAAAATCTATCTCTCTATTTGGTGGTATCCCAAGGAGATCACCAGGAAAAACTTCTAAAAATTCATTGACTACAGGAATAGAATGGAGGGAAGAACTTTCAGTGCTAAAATCTATGACCCAAACAAGATATTACAAACAACCCATCAATATGAGTTTACAGGCCCTAAGATAAGATATGAATTTCCCCTAGGTGCTAGAGAATATCCCTCCCACTCTACCACTATCTCATTAGGAAAAGAGAAGGTGACCTTTTTGTTTCTACAGTCTAATATAGCATAACATGAATAAAGCCAGTCCATTCCTAGTATAGCATCAAAATCAATTATATTCAGCTCTACAAGGTCAGCCACAATATCACGATAATAAATAGACACTACGCAATTTCTATAAACTCTTCTAGCCACAATATAATCACCAACAAGAGCTGAAATAGAAAAAAGGTTCCAGAATATTTTTGAGCTCAAAACCTAAACTAACTGCCACGTAAGAGGTGACATAAGAAAAGGTAGACCCCAGGTCAAGTAATACATACACATCATGAGAGAAAATCTGTAACATACCCGTAACCACATCTTGTGAAGCCTCTGAATCCTGGTGGGTAGACAAATCATATAATCAGTTACGAACACTTCCAATAGAAGAAGTAGTACCCTTAGGTGGTGGATCTGTGAAATTTGAGTGATACTTAGCACCTCCAGATGATCCTTTCCACACTTTTCACAACGTGGGTATGATCGGAAAGTTTGAGCTACACTCCCCTGAGACTGAGTACCTTGCATTCTCGGCCCACTGTTAGGCTGGAAATTATGAAATAATTGATCAATTGGAGGTCTGGGTACCGGGATACTAGTTAAAGACTAAGCATTGCTCTAAAATTTCTTATTTGATCACCTATGGTTCGACTTGCCACCTTGTTGCAAATTGGAATTCTGATCCATAGACCTAGCTCTCTTAGCCTGTTTTTTTTTCTCCCTTACCTTAGCCTGACTTTGTTTCTCCTCTTTTACCTATTGCATATGACTGACAGCTTGAATAAATCCATTACCATGTTCAACAATGCTCCCTTATGTTCTAACACCAAATCATTCGAAAGAGTAAATACAAACTTCCTCATACAATCCCTCATGTTTCCCAATAATTATGGATCATAACGAGACAACTGGGTGAACTTCAATGAATATTCTTTGCCACTCATCTTTCCTTGTTTTATATTTATGAATTCTTTGACTTTTGCTTCTCTCAGTTCCTAGGGAAATAAGCAATCCAGGAAAGCCGCTACAAATTCACCCCACACAGGAGGTTCAACATCTCTATTCCTCAAGTATTTCCAGTAATTGTACCACTATTTAGTTACATCCTTCAACTAAAACATTGCCATCTCAACTTGTAATACACATATGCTTATAAGCTAGAAAATGAACCGTTGTTCCTATGTTTGAAATCTATAATCCCGTAATTCATATTTGAGTACATGTATTATGATCATTAACCTAGTTATAATAGAAATTATGATGTATAAAACATGTTCATAAGAGTCACTTAGAGTAATGCGAGCTAAGAGCTTTGGAATCGACCAAGTTTTGGTGTTTGATTTCATAAGGGTCATCGTTGAATGACTATAACTTTATATATATAAGTAATTTTTCAGATTAAGACCCACCAAATTTTAGATAATCAAGTTAGCTTTTCAACGATACCAATTTCTCCTTAATCCGATACCCGAGCGAAAAGTTATGGCTTTGCAAAAGGGTGTGTGTCACCTAACAATCGCAAACGTTCACTGGAAAGGGTTTGCCATAGGGTGTGTGATGTAAACCTTAAGGTTTTCCATAGGTTGTGTGACGCAAAATTTAAGGTTTTCCATAGGTTGTTCGACGCAAACCCTATGACCAAGCGGCATAGACACATCGTTTTTGTGTTATTCCGAGGGAAACTAAGTCATTTGACGCTTGAAACACATCCCTAAACATAACAACATGAAATTAATTGATCCTAAATATATTTTAACCCTATTAACATCATTATTTCATCATCGAAAACACATGATGATAAAGATAACTAGGGTCTGCACAATAAAGATTGAAGGTCCAATCTTTTTGCAATTTCGTCGTCATCAAGGTATGTGGGGTTATGAATATAGATACTCCTTTCATCCTTATGCCCAAAAATAGTTTTTAAATTCGAATTTACATGAGTTTCAATTAAGGGTTCATACCCAATTATCATTATTTGAAGATTATGATGTTACAAGTGATTTAAATATTAAATTGCATGTTTATTTTCACATCTTTTTGCATGTGATATGATTTTACAGATTTCCAATTGAGTTTTAAGCAGGATATTATGATTCTTGATTTTAGTATACTGATATTGTTGAAGTATTTCAAGAAGTATATTGAGCAAGACATTTTTCTATGAATTTGCATGAGTTTAAAGCATGGATTTTGAGACCTAAGTCTAAGTATTGATATTTCAAGAAGATTATGATTTTAAGCCTCTTTTATAAGTTGTTTACCAAGATTTGATAAAGAAATTGATCTTTTGATCCTAAGCTAAGATAAGGAATCCACATTGTTTATATAGTTTGAGATTTTAAGAAAGAAAAGCATAATTGGTTTTTATTATAAACCCTTGTGCTGTTTTAAGGAGGATTTCCTAAAGTTCTGAGCAATAAGTATGGGAATAGTATTTAGCATCGAGTTGGATATAATTCCAAGGTCTCATGCCTAGAACTATGAGCCACCATAGGTTTAAGCACCCATAGTGGACTTAGTTAGTGATCACTTTAGATAAGATTCTATTCCGATAGCAAGGGTAGCACAACTATCCCCAATGTGGGTAAGACGTAGGACTCCATGACGTCTCACATGGTTAATGTCAGTTACAAGAAACTCCCAATAGAAAGAGTAAAAGTACAACTTTTAGAACTAAGTGTTATGACTCACAAAGATTTTTTATTCTCTAAATATTTATGTTTTTTCATTTCATAGTATATGTTTTATTCGAGCCAAGGTGAATCACTTAAACTTAGCATGGATCCTTTGAAAGATTTTGTTTAAATATTGCATTGTTGTTTTACTTATGCATTCTTCCCCATATGCTCAGTACATTCCAAAAGTACTGATCCATAAATATTTCTATGTGCTACATTGTTTAATAATATAGGTACAGGTGCTTAGTTCCAGTAGCGTGATTGACCACGAGCTTCTCCATCTATATCCTAATAGTTAGTGATTCCTTATAGGATGAGGAGCCATTTATTCATACTTTCACCTTTATGCAATATTTATCAGTTGTTTTTAGTTTGTTTCGAGTCAGCAGGGGGACTGCCACTCTTAATGTTGTCAAGAAATATAGGACTGCCACGCTTAATAGGGATATGGATCTACCTAGGATGATAATTCTTGCTCAATAAATTAAGAAAGATAAGTTAAAGGGGATAGGGGGAATAAGAAGGCTAGGATCGAACATTTTGAGTATGGTCAGTCAAGGCTTGGAGGGAGAAATTATTCCTAGTTTTAGGGTCAGTCACATTTGCCAGCGCCATCTCCAGCCAGTTCCCCACACCCAGAACCAAGCAGGAATAGTGGGGGAGAACTTCTATGTCCAGATCTCAGAATTGTGTGGGTAGAAGCCAAATTATCCGACATGTGCTAAGTATGGTAAAACTCATCTTGATGAGTATTTGAGGGGAATGAAGGGTTGCTATGGTTGTGGTACATTAGGTCACGAAATCAAAGAGTGTTCGTATGCTAAGAAAGGAAATAGGAATGTTCGTCCCTAGACTCAGGCTACTAGCGCACCAGCTCCACTAGGTTGGCCAGTCCCTCCTCAGGGTGCATCATTCAGTACCAGTGGCGGTCAGCGCCAAAATTAATTTTATGCTTTACCATACCGTCAAAGTAGGAGATTTCACCGAACGTTGTTATTGGTATGCTTCGTGTCTTTTATCTTAATGTTTATGTGTTATTATACCTCGGGTCAAATCTCTCCTATGTGACTCCATTATATATTTTTAAACAACATAGATGAGAGCATTTCATAAAAAAACATGTCAGCATGGAAAGTTTGAAGACATATAGGCATAATTTGATAAATTTCAAAAACTTTCTTAGAACCATGACTCTGCTCTTTGTTTCTCTTCTGAGCTATATGGTACACCCTATAATCTATAATTCCACGGGCTATATGAAACCCTCCCTTAACTCAACAGCCAAGTCCCCAACCCAAGCTTGCCACAAAGGTTGGAGTATCTGCATCTCTACTATGCCACAAGGCCGTCGCCGGTGTACAATCCCTATTTCAGGGAAACATGAACCCGTGTCAACAAATCACGGTTTTGGGCAATGAGTTTTCTGAACTCGTGCCTTCTTCAAGTAACCATCTAACTCTCTTATGCTTAATTTTAGACTCTCAAAAATATGAATTCTTCTTATAATCCGTTTCTTTCTTATTCTGTTGAGGGCACATTTATAATAGGGTATCGTTATAACCAGACTTGCAAGTCCTTCGTTCATACCACAAATCTCTACTGCCCTTTTTATTTCAAAACATATTATTGATCGCCAAAACATTTAAACAATGCAGAAGAGTTCGTACTTTAAAATATATGAAAAACTTATGCAAAGATTTTTCCTTTTCAACACCTTAACGAATTATGATCAACTTCTTCATAAAAACTCATGCAATTCTTTCAATTGTCACATTAAACAATTATAGACAAGAAAACATTTATCTCATCCTTCTAAATATGCAATTGAATAACCCATAACATATTAAATCAAGAGGTATCATAACAAAAGAGGGAGTTTTATTATTCATGCTCTCAATTCAAATTGTAACAATGAAAATACATATATATACGCGAGAATAATTCAATCAATGAAAAAGGAGCCTCAATACCAAAATGCTACATCATTGAAATGGGTTCATAGTTTTGCTATTCAAGACGATCTTTCAAAACCCTTTTTATAAACATAATAACATACTTCAAAGCTTAGTAAAATAATGAATTCATGCCCATGGAATTTTAGGATAGCCCCACATACCTTAATTTTTCTTAACTTGGAGGATAAACCCTAACATTGATACTTTCTTGAGATTATTGAACTTGAAAGGCTTGAATTATAGATTACTTGTGGGAGAAGAGTTGAATCTTTTTCTTGGGGAAGAGCGGAGGGTTTTTACTTGAGAGTTATTTGGAGAAGATGGGAAATTTAGGCCCTAATTGATGATATTAATTGTGATTTGATGGATTGGGTTGAGAGGAAAAGACACAATTGCCCCTTTATTAATTAAATTCGTAATTGGGCTGCAGTTTATAAGCTCACCGCGACGCGGTGAAGGTGCCCGCGATGCCGCACTATTACAGTGAATTGTTGGAATCATGATCCAAACGTGACCCAATCCTTGTCCAAAAAATTCAAAACTTCCCCAAGACATACTACCTACTCCCCTATAGATGAATTAACCCAAAAATCAACTCCTCAGGTCGGCAAGACCAATTTTAAAAATCCTCAAAGTTAGGAGGATTAAAATATAATTATGTCCCCAACATGTAGAGAATTTTTTAGGCCTTAAAATTCCCATGCATGCAAATAAGAGCTAAACCAAACCAAGAATAATACAGGGTGTTACACACCTCTTGTCTACACTTCATAAGAATGAAGAGTTAGAAAGGGACTTGGTCTATCTGAAAGATGAGCTTAATAAATCTCTTAAATGGACTGCATCTTCAGATCCTTTCTAATTTGACCATTCAAGCTGTAAATGATAGTAGAGGCCTGGGGTTTCAAGGAGAATTCCATCCTAATATATCTCAAAAAGAGACTATCAAAAATGTTAGACATATAGAAAGCAAACTCCTGCATACTCACTGTGGAATAAATGGACACTTGAAAGAAATATGTCAGTATTGACTAAGGTTAAATTAAGGATTATTGAATACATTCAATAGCAGAATTCATATTCCAAGGGATTTAAGTCCATGAAAAAGGTGAAAGGGAAGCCATCATTGCCAAGATAGGTCAAAAGGGAATTGATCACACCATTATCCTCCTACTGAGAACTCAAATTTAAGAGGGTTCCCAAGCCCAACTTATGATCATGATTCCAGGAATGAGAAAGAGGATTGGTGTCAGGAATGGTCAATTAATAGTATGTGTTGCAAGTTCAACATTGGAAAACCTGATTGGATTCTCTATCAAGACACTTCAAAGTAAAAGTGTCTCATAACGAATAAGATGATTTCAAAGGACCTGGTCCCAAATGAATTCATCTTAGGAGATGAAACTTGAGGCAGTATGAATGAAGTAAAATATGGGACCTGGTCCTCAGACCTATTCTAATAGAGCAAATTGAGACTGAGATTGATCAAAATACCCTGACCTAATATCTAAGTCAATTTCAATCCTAAAAATTGGCTATGTCAAGGTGACAGGTATCCATTATAGAGTAAATTCATACTAATATAACTTAGTATCATACCTTCGCAGGTACATACCCATGAGATAGCTTTGGAGGGAAACAGTTGAAGTAACTACAAGTTAAAAATTCACTCAAGTAAGAGAAGGACCTAGCCATAACTCTCAGGTGAGTACCAAAATAATGTGTATTAAATTTGTATAAAGTTCTGTTTAAAAGAGGCCACAAGTCCTATTTCATATAAATAAAGGATGTCAATATGTCTCAAATATGAAAAGTCACACTATTGTCATCAGACGTATCTATTTAAAATGGTATCTCTTAAATGTCAAACGGTCATCTCTTTAATTATAAATTCAAATCCTCTTATTCTCTTCTCAATTAACTTAGAACATTATTATCTTTCTAAAACTTGTCCTTTTCTTTCCCTTCTCTAAAGTTCAAAATGGTTAAAAATCCATCCTCTTCAAAACCCATAAAAGAGCCATCCACTGATCATCCTCAAGAGTCATAAAATACTCTACCCATCAGTACTACTCCTAAAATTCCTAAAACCCTAAATAAACAAATTCTTATTGACAATCCTACATCCATCAAAGTTTTTGTTGAATTGGCCTTGGAAAAGCTGAATCAAGGCCTTGACTCTCCAATTGAACAAGAGCTTTCTCAACCAAAAATTCCCCTCTCTTCAAAAGAACCAGAGTCCTCTAATGACCCACAAATTCTTATTCATCTTGAAGAATCAGTAGGTTCTAAAAAATCAAAAAATCTACCAGTACCTGGTTTATCTAGTGGCTCTGAGTCAAAATTCATCTTTGCTCAACTGTATAATGATAAAATTCCTATAAAAAGATATGATGCTATTAGCAGCATAAACTTAGGAGCTGATAATCTGCTCCTACTTGCTGGTGATCTAAATGAAAACTTTGTATGTATTAAGGACAATTTGTAAAGGAAAAGAATGAAGAGACACAGAATGAAGGGGTGATATTACCTCCAAATAAGAAAGATAAAGAGGATGAGAACAATCAACCTTTGAGTTGGAAAATGAATAGACTAACGAACAGCAAAAGAAAAGGAAAAATGATTGACACTAATGTACAAGGTACTAGATACTATTCCACTAGGGGATCTAAACAAAAACTGCTAGTAGATTCCATGAAGGAAAGTAAGTCTTCTACTACTAAAATAACAAAACTCAAAAGAGTTGTCATAGGAGAGGAGGCAGATATTGAAGTACTGAAGGTGGGAGAAGATGAGGACATTGAAAAAGATATTGGCATTTTATCTAAAAAGAAAAGAATAAAAGTTCATGGAGATGAGAGGATTGGGTCCTCTATTCCAAAGTTTGGGAGTATCTAAGGGACCTGGTCCCAAGAAGAGAAAAGCTGATGAAGAGAAAGAGCTAAGTAGTAAATCAAAGAGAATAAGAAAATAGAAAGAAAAGAAGGTTGTTCTTAGAAAAGTAAGGATTGGAAACTCAAAATATGTTGATCGGGAGAGTGTTTGATCCAAAGTCTATAAAAAATAGGGATGGTAGAACTAGTGGAGGATGTGAGGCATCAGGGATGGCTTCACTTACTTAAAGAATCAGCCTCATGGTGTTTGAAAATAAAGTTATAGAGTTTTACTATACCATGAACTTCTCAGAAGATGGCTTAAGCTCAACTGCCCAGGCACAAGGAAAGTCTATCTTTCTAAAAGAAGAAACACTGGGAAAGATTTTAGATGTACCTGTAATAGGAGTAAATTCAATTATGAAGGAGCAGACTACCACTGAATTTATGATTGAAGCCTCAAAAATAGGTGGGACTTCAATAGCGGCTATGAAAAAAAGTTTTTACTCAGTGAGTTTCAGCTAGTATATGAGTTTATCAATAAGGTTCTATTACCAAGATCAGAGAAAAGGACCATTGCCTCTAGTGTTGACCTGTTCCTTAGAGAATGTTTGAGTAAATTTGAGTTGATATGCTTACATGCTCTCATGATAGAGCACCTAAGTAAAGTAATTTATGAGAAAGAAGGGAAGCATGGAATACCTTTTAGGTATTTTCTAAACAAGGTGTTTGATCATTATGGAATAATTGGGATAAAAGGAACCCCAGGAAAAGTTAAATAGGAGTTTAGCCTGACAACCTTGGTAGAGAATGAATGCATTGAAAGAAAGGTTGGAACTGTGTCCCAAGTATTAGAACTCTTGGCTACTCAAGAAAATTTGAACGAATAATTAGAAGAATTAAGGATTCAACTAGCTGTAAAAGAAACTGAAATAGTTCATCTAAAACTGTAGAATAAAAGATGTCCTCAGAAGGACCTGGTGCTACTAAAGAACTAGCAACAGAGAATACAAAGCTAAAGAAAAGATTGCAAAGTTAACTAGTGAAGTCCAAAGATTGAATGCGAAATTAAAAGCTCTCACCAAAAAATTACTGGATGCTCATACTGATGCAGCTGATAGAATTGACATGTTGCTAAAATCATTCTCCCCTAAACCCCCTTCTACTTAAATCCCATTGTGTCAGTCTCTTAGTCAGTTTGCAATTTCTATTCCTATAATGGCCTTTGCAAATAATTGTTTTATGAATTTTTGGCACATTGTACCGGTACTGATCTTATTGGATAATGAATGAATTTTTGCTTGTGTGCTTCATTTGTCTTATTTACATTAAGCTATTCTACATGTTAGTCTTTCCCTAGTGGCCATGAGTTAATTAGCTTGAATTATCTTTACTTATGGTTTACTGTTAATATTTTTTTATGATGCCAAAAAGGGCGATACTGACTTCATATGTAAGGACCAAGTATGTGTGTAATGCTGATAAGGGAAGTATGGTAAGGCACAGTGACAGGGGAAGAAATGGAAAATGCACTAATTGAAGGTGCATACTGACAGGGGTTGTTTTTGGTACAAATGACTACAAGGGACCAGGTCGTTGTGCTGCATGGTGAATGAAGAAGCATGATGATAGGGGGGACATTCATCTTTAGGTGGTAATCACTCTGATTAAATATGATAAATGTGCACTGATGCTTAAATTGTATGGTTTTGTTTGTCATCATCAAAAAGGAGAAAAATTCCTATATGTAGTTTTGTTGATGAGCAGCTAAACTGCAAGGGACCAGGTCCCTGGATGTGCAAGGTACAGTACAGCTGGCACGCAGTGTCTACATAGTTTTGTCCTCTTATGTAACAAACTTGCAGGTGCTATTTTTACTGATTTGGATAGTTGGTCCAATGATCTTTCAAGCCCTAATCATCACTCAGCTATAAAAGAAAAGATATGCCTTTTCATTAAATAGTTTTTGCATAAATAACAAAGAGTGAAGAGAGGTAGAAAAACCCCATTTCTACACTACTTAAGTTCTTAGCTGATTGTATATGCTTAAATAAAAATTCTTCTTAAGTGAATGCTGAGTTGTAATTGAACTACTCATGTTATAAGAGTAGTGTTTTCTCTTTGAGTATGGAGTTCTTAGGTAGAGTTTCCTAAGCTTGTTGCTGTTTAGAGTTAACCAATTTTTGAGAGAAACTTGGAAGAGGTGTCAAGGTGTGCTTGCTATAGAGGTATTGCAAGAAAGAGAAACCTAGAGTTAGGTTCATAGTCGAGTCTATAATCATGAGGTTGGTTATAGTGGATTTTTTTGGAGTTTGTGAGGGCAAGACGCAATTTTTCCCTTCTTGGATTTCCATGTAAAAATCCTGTGTTTTTACATTTTGGCATTGCCTTTAAATTTTTAGCACCTCCTAGTTGCTTTACTGCACTATCACTGGTGACTGACTTTGAGGGACCTAGTCCCTCACTGTATGGTGCAACCCCCTAGGGTTTCAAAAAGTTGATTATGGAGCTTCTTAATAAGGATCAACAGGAGCGGAAACATACTAATATGTCAGGTATAGCTACCTATCTATTTTCTCATATTGAGCAACAAGAGTGGGTAGTAGATTCTAATGTTACTCATCATATAGCTGGCGAGAATAGGGTGAATCTTCCAAATAGAACCAAGTTTAATATATCTCATACTAGAGACGAACTAGTTTCGCAAAATGAAATTATGAAGGATGTGTTGTTTGTCCCTGATTTAAAGCTAAATCTGTTGTAAGTTTTCAAGGTTACTAGACAATTATCTTGTTTTGTATCCTTTTACCCTGACTTCTGTATGTTTTAGGATCTTTATAGTGGTAGCGTAAGGAGGATTAGAAGGAAAAGAGAGGATTATCATTCTCAAAGGTGAGCATAGAAGGGAGAAAACATTTAAAGATAAAGAAAGGCTAGTAGAAAGCACGATGGTGCAAGACAATAGACTATGTCACAAAAGACTTAGACATCCATCCACATAAGTGTTGAAGTTATTAGACTTGTTGAGTCATTGTAATGATTTTGAGCTATTAAATAAGTGTCATGTTTTTCCTCTAGCAAAATAGACTAGATTACTATTTCCAAATAGTGAAACTAGGTAAAATGTGTGTTTTGATGTTGTACATATGGATCTTTAGAACCCACTAAAACACCTATTTTTGATAAAAATTTCTACTTCTTGACAATTGTGGATGATTGCATTAGATATGCTTTGATACAATTACTACAGCTTAAATTTAAGACCATTATCGCACTTACGAACTTTATGTTGATGGTTAAAGTTTAATTTGGAACTAATGTGAGGATCATAAGAACTGATTATGGTACTAGGTTTTTCAATACTCAGTGTAATAACTTATAGAAGACCTTAGTTGTGTTGCATCAAAACTGTTATCCTTATACACCACAGCAGAATGGTGTAGTGGAAAGAAAATATAGGCAAATACTGGACATAGCTAGACTTATCAGGACAAATTCTTATTAGATACTGGGGTCTAGTTTTTTAAGATATTGTCTACTTGATGAATAGAATACCTTCATCTTCAATCAGTGTTAAGAGTCCATATCAGGTGTTTTTTTCTAAGGTACCTTTCTTATCACATTTGAGGGAACTAGTTTGCTTATTCTATGCCTCAATACTGCTTAGAGGTGATAAGTTCTCTAAGAGAGATAAAGCTGTAGTATTCATGGGGTATTCCACCATACAAAAGGTAAATATGTTACTTGATCTGAATCCTAACAAGTGTTTTTGTTAGCAGAGATGTTATATTTCAGGAAAGTGTTTTTCCTTTTGCTGATAAAAGGCTAGAATCAATCAATAAACTTATTCAAGTTATATGCACAAGATAGTGGTGATGATGAAGAGTCAGTTGATTTAGTATATGTTGTTGATGATCAAACTTTATATACAGGAAAATTTGTCTCAAAATACTTCACCACATGTTTGGATACAACAGATCAATCAGTTGTTCAACCTACTGAGTCAATTCCTTCATGCATAGATAATATAGAGCCAATTCGTCATAAAAGAACAGTATCTTGAGTATCTAAGGAGCCTATTTGGATGAAGAACTATACCACGCTTTGGAAGAGAAAGGGTACAAGATATACAATATTAAATTACTTATCCTACAAGAGTACCACATCTAGCTATCAGTGCTACGTGAATAGTTTTTTAGAGTTAGTAGAACCTCAGTTTTACATTTAATCTTCCAGAGATGATAGATGGATTAAAGCTATGAAATTGGAGATTCAAGAACTTGAGGACAACACAACATGGAAAATGGTTGATTTTCCTCCTAGTAAGAATTTCATTGGCTCAAAATGAGTATATAAGATCGAGTATAAAGCAATGGGGAAGTTGAGAGACTCAAATCAAGACTGGTAGCTAAAGGTTGCAGTCAATAGAAAGGACTAGACTGCCATAACAATTTTTCACTTGTAGCAAAGATAGTAACGGTTAGGTGTGTTAATGCACTTGTTGTATCAAGAGGGTGGTGATTGTATCAAATGTATGTTTATAATCCTTTTCTACAAGGATATTTAGATGAAAAGGTGTATATGCACCTACCTGAAGGCTTTCAACAGAAGGGACACAATAAAGTTTGCAGCTTGCTTAAGTACTTATATGGACTTAAACAAGCTTCTAGGCAATGAAACATCAAACTGACTGCATCCCTCATAACTGCAAGATTTACTCAGAGTGTCTATGACTACTCTTTGTTTACATGGAAAGAAAAAAAGGGAATGACGATAGTTTTAGTTTATGTGGATGACCTGTTGATCATGGAAATAATGAAATTATCATCTCTGAAGCCAAACAAGTATTACATAAGCAATTTAAGCTCAAAGACTTAGGAGAGCTTAAGTACTTTCTGGAATTGAAGTTTTGAGGTCATCACAAGGAGTTATTTTGAATTAAAAGAAGTATCTTCTGGAGTTGATCTCAGAAGTTGGTCTAACTAGTGCAAAGCTTGCATCTACACCCTTGATTTTCCAATGCTAAGTTGACATCAATAGAGTATAATGAAGCCATAGGTTTCACTGGTGATATTATTCTATAGTGTGCAGCTCATTATCAAAGGGTAGTTGGAAAACTTATGTATGCTACTATAACTAGACCATATATCAGCTATGCTCTTTGGAAATTTAGTCAGTTTATGAAAAGTCCTAAGAGATATCATTTAGAAGCAGCTTACTGGGTGATTAGATACTTTAAAGGCTTAGTAGGTCAGGGGATCTGGTTGAAGAACCAAACCAATACTGATTTAGTTTGTTGGTGTGACATAGACTGGGCTACTTGTCTAAATACAAGAAGGTCAGTAATTGGATATGTGGTGCAGTCTGGTGGTTATTTAGTATCTTGAAAATCAAAGAAACAACACACAGTATCTAGAAGCTCAGTTGAGACTGAGTACAAAAGCATGGCTTCAGCTATAACAAAACTTACTTGTCTAGGACTGTTTGCAGAATTGAATGTGATGGTTCCTAAACCTATTACAGTACTTGGTGATAGCAAGTCATCCATACAATTAGCAGTTAACCCTATCTTTCATGAGAGAACAAAACATAAAGAGATTAATTGTCATTTTATAAGAGACAAAATTAAGAGTTTTTTAGTGCAAACTCTGCATGTCTCTTCACAGCATCAGGTGATTGATATACTGACTAAAAGCCTGGGTCATGATCAACATTCTAACCTTTTGAGCAAGCTTGGTGTGCTTACAATATCACACTCTTCAGCTTGATGGGGGAGTATTGGAAAGGAAATTTCAGTTCATACACCAAGTGTGATCATTCTATGTGCCTGTTACATTGGTTCACTGTGCACATGAGTTAGTTATTAATGCACTTGAGTTTGTTAGTTTTGTTAGCTGGTTGGTGAGTTGTGTGATGAGCTGACAGCTGAGTGTGTAGTAGAGTCAAGGTGAGAAGCTTTTAAAAGATAAATACATATCTATATATAGATGCAAGTTGTAACAATGCAAGTTGAATGACAGTTAATAAAATTTCATCTCTTCTTTCCTCTTCTCTGATCAATACAACTTAATTAACCAAGCTTTGCATTAGATATTTGGTGAAAGTTTACGTAAAGCACCAATAGATTGGGAAGAACTACATTACTCAGAACTTAATAGCTTTACAAATTTGACCATCAGTCTTGAGTCATTAATCTATAAAGCACCAAAGGATTGGTGAACTTCAATACTCATAACTAAATATCTTTGCAAATTTAACCATCTATTTGATTCATTGGCTTGTAAAGAACCAATGGAAATGGAATGAAGAACTTCAATACTCATAAATAAATAAATAAATATCTTTGCAAATTTGATGATCTATTTTAAGTCATAAATCCGAATGCATCAATGAATTGGAGATCTTCAATATTCATAACTTAATAGCTATGAAAATTTGACCATCCATTTGAGTGATTGGTCCATAAAGCACATGTAGATTAAAGAACTTCAATACTAAGAACTTAATATCTTGGCAAATTTGACCATGTATTTTGGGTCATTGATAAGTAAAACACTAATGGATTGGAGAACTTCAATATTCATAACTTGACAGCTTTGTACAATTTCTCGAGTCATTGGTCAATAAAACACCAATAAATTGGAGAACTTCAATACTCATAATTTCTTAGCTTTACAAATTTAACAATTTATTTTGAGTCACTGGTCCGTAAATCACCAATGGATTGGACAATTTCAATACTCATAACGTAATAGCTTTGTTAACTGAAAGGAGGACTTCAATAAGGTCACAAACTACATACAAAGTTTGTTAATTAAAAAAAGGTTATAAATTTACATATGACTCTTTGCAGCTTGCAAGCTACATTGACAAAATTATTCATTATACTTACAAATTTGTTTAAGCTATCAAAACTGTTCTAGAAGTCCTAAATCTTGATAATACTCAGTGAAGCCATGGTATAATTTTACAACAATGAAGTAGAAATACACATCCCCAGATGCTAGTTACATCCGTACTTCTAGAAACTACTATAGCGAAAACTTGTGTCATGTCCTATAAAGTACTGCACGAGAGTCATGTTATTTCCACAATATATTCGGGTATACAGAATCTGTGCAGCAGAACAACAATTTCATCTAGTTCAAGTTTATAAACAAGAACACAATGAAGTATATCAATACCCTCAACACAAGATCAAAATGATCTTTCCAAGAGGTGTATTTATTTTTCCAAAAATAATAGATGAAGTAGAAATGAATAAGGCCAAGTTGTCCGAATTCACGGAGTTTCCTTAAGGAAATAATGCCCCTCACTGTACCTGAGGTTGTGGAATTTTTCCTCCCAGGGTAAAATGGCCTCCAATCCGACTATAGCGGTACCCCAAATAGGCGGATTCTATGAACGCACTGAACGATTTAATGATCATATAGAATAGTTTTTTCAATAGAAGAAGAAGAATTTATAATCTGAAATTTCTGTAATTTCTATCTTAAACCTATGGATGAAAACCAGGTTATTTATAGCCACAAGATGGCTCTTTAGAAAGAAGGAAATGGTTCACTCCAAAGGTTGCACCTTTGCTGTAAGTTCATGTCTGTTCATCAAAGATTGCATCCTTTCCTGAACAGTCATATCTTTCCATGAATCAGTGTGTGTTTTGCTGATTCATGAATCAGTGTGTGTTTTCCATGAATCAGTGTGTGTTTTCCAAGAAAACAATGCATCAGTTCTGAAGTAATGCAACATTTTCGAAGTAGTGCAACTATTCTGCGTCACTAGTCATGTAAAATAGTAGCATCAACATAAATGGAGGATTAAACATAGAAAATGTTTACTGCATTTTCTCTTAGCATTATTTGGAATTCAAATAAAGCTTGTCCAAAAAGATAGATCTCATCGATCGTTATCCAAATCCAAATCCAAATCCGAGGCCGAGGCCGAGTGAGCGACGACGATGACTGCGCGAGGCATCTCTATTTTCTTGCCTCACTTATCCATGTGGAAGTGTGTTTCACAATATAAACACTTTAAAGTTCTCTTCTTCCACCAATGTGGGAGAAAGAGTAAACGTTTCAATTTTTTAGTACACTTTTCATTTTGGTGTAAGCTCAATTTTCCTCTTCCATTTGATTTCTCCATTTTCCATTCAACACACATATAGAATAGGCCTAGACAACACGTCACACGACTAGCCTTTTACCGCTTATTCTTTTCATCCATGAACACGTCCCGGTTTCATGAGAGCTTAGAGAATAGGCCTTTACTAACGTTCTCTTTGAAGCGGCTTCCACTTTGCCCTCGCATAGGTGATTTATAAACGTTCAATCCTGTAGATTAAACTATTTGGTCAAATCTGCCAAATTTAGATAATCATTAAAAGACTTTTCACCTTAAGTCTTATCCTGGTTTACTATACATTGTGTACATCATGAGAATGGGTTGGGTAATTGACAATGTTGAACCTGTCAGACACAACTTTGTTTGATCTCCTTGAACCTAGCTCTTGGGATCTCCAGTCTACTAGGTAGAGTTAGCGTCATGCTGACTTGTCCTAGGCCTTAAACCCATTCCCTTGGATGTCTTTTCTATTCCTTCTCTAGATAGGCCTTTTGTAAGTGGATCCGACACATTATCCTTTGACTTTACATAGTCTATAGTGATAATTCCACTAGAGAGAAGTTCTCTAATAGTATTATATCTTCATCTTATATGATGAGATTTACCGTTGTACATCATGCTCCCTGCCCTACCTATTGCCACTTGGCTATCACAGTGTATACAAACTGGTGCCACTAGCTTGGACCAATACGAAATATCTTCCAAGAAATTTCAGAGTCATTCTGCTTCTTCACCGGCTTTATCTAATGCGATAAATTTAGATTTCATTGTAGATCGAGCAATACACGTCTGTTTGGATGATTTCCAAGAGATTGCTCCTCCACCGATAGTAAACATATATCCACTTATGGATTTTACTTCGTTTGATCCGGTGATCCAATTTGCATCACTATATCCTTCAAGTACCGCAGGATATTTATTATAATGCAAAGCATAATTTTGAGTGTATTTAAAATACCTCAAAACTCTTTTCATTGCCATCCTATGAGTTTTGTTGGTATTACTCGTGTACCGACTCAATTTACTGATAGAGCATGCTATGTCTGGTCGTGTACAGTTCATTATATACATTAAACATCCCAATACTCTTGTGTACTCCAATTGTGAGTCACTTTCACCTTCATTCTTTTAAAGTGCAAAGCTCGCATCCAATGGAGTCTTGGCAATACCGAATTCCATATACTTGAACTTGTCAAGTACCTTTTCGATATAATGATACTGTGACAATGCCAACCCTTGTGGAGTTTGATGGATTCTTATACCTAAGATCACATCTGCAACTCCAAGGTCCTTCATATCAAACTTGCTCTCGAGCATTTGTTTTGTTGCATTTATGTCAGAAATGTCTCTACTGATGATCAACATATCATCCACATATAAACATACAATTACTTGGTGATTTGGAGTGTCTTTAATATAAACACATTTGTCATATTCATTTATTTTGAATACATTGTTTAGTCAAACTTCGCATGCCATTGTTTTGGTGCTTGCTTTAGTCCATATAACCACTTGATAAGTTTACATACCTTGTTTTCCTTTTCTGGAACCACAAAACCCTTAGGTTGTTCCATGTATATTTTTTCTTCCAAATCTCCATTTAGGAATGCGGTTTTCATATCCATTTGATGGATTTGAAGATCATATACTGCCGCCAAGGCAATTAACATTCGAATCGAGGTTATCCTTGTTACTGGCGAGTATGTATCAAAGTAATCAAGGCCTTCCTTCTGTTTGAAGCCTTTTACTACAAGTCTTGCCTTGTATTTGTCAATAGTATCATCCGCCTTCATTTTTCTTTTAAAGATTCATTTAGAACCTAAAGGTTTATTTCCGAGAGGAAGGTCAATCAATTCCCATGTATGGTTGTTTAATATTGAATCTATCTCACTATTGACTGCCTCTTTCCAAAAGGATGATTCTGACGACGACATTGTTTCTTTAAACGTTTGAGGCTCTTTTTCTAAGAGAAATATTACAAAATCCAATCCAAATGAAGTTGGCATTCTTTGACATGTACTACGTCTTGGATTTTCTTCATTATGTACATTCTTATTTGGTTCATCTCGAGGTCGTTTAGATCCTCCACTAGACTATTCATATCTAAGTTTATACGGGTAAATGTTTTCAAAGAATTCAGCATTGTCTGATTCAATTACCGTATTTTCACTAATATCCGGATGTTCGGATTTATGAACCAAAAATCGACATCCTTTACTACTTTTAGCATATCCTATGAACACGCAGCCCACTAATTTAGGTCTTATCTTAACCCTTTTAGGTATAAGAACTTGAACCTTCGCTAGACACCCCCACACTTTGAAATATTTCAAGTTAGGTTTCCTTCCTTTCCATTTTTCATAAGGAATTGATTGTGTCTTACTATGGGTAACTCTGTTGAGTATAAGATTGTCCGTAAGGATAGCCTTCTCCCATAAGTTTTGCGGTAAACCAGAACTTATAAGTAAGGCATTCATCATTTCCTTCAAAGTTTGGTTTTTCCTTTCCGCAATTCCATTAGATTGAGATGAATATGGGGCCATAGTTTGATGTATTATTCCATTCTCTACACATATTTGCGCAAAGGGAGATTCATATTCTCTGCCCCTATCACTTCTTATCATTTTGATCTTTTTGTCTAACTGATTTTCAACTTCAGTTTTATATTTCCTAAACGCATCTATTGCTTCATCCTTACTACTAAGTAAGTAGACATAACAATATCTAGTGCAATCGTCAATAAAAGTTATGAAATATTTTTTCCCACCACGTGACGGTGTTGACTTCATATCACAAATGTCAGTGTGTATTAAGTCTAAGGGATTGGAATTCCATTCAACGGACTTATAAGGATGCTTCGCATACTTCGATTCCATACATATTTGACACTTAGATTTATTGCACTCAAAGTTTGGTAAAACTTCTAAGTTGATCAGTTTTCGTAACGCTTTGTAATTAGCATGGCCTAAACTTTCATGCCATAAATCATAAGACTCAAGCAAATAAGACGAATTCAAACTTTTATTCATTTCAACAGTCATTACATTCATCTTATAAAGGCCTTCGGTCAGATAGCCTTTTGCTACATACATTTCTCCTTTGCTAATTACAATTTTTCCATAAATGGTTACACATTTGAATTCGTTCTTATCTAGGAGTGAAATAGAAATTAAATTCCTACATAACTCCGGAACATATAACACATTGTTTAGTGTCAAGATCTTGCCGGAAGTCTTCTTTAAGAAAATTTTTCCTGTTCCCTCTTCCTTAGCAGTAGTGGAGTTAGCCATGTAAATCATTTCTTCTACTTTAGCCTGAGCAAATAACGAAAACAACTGCTTGTTGGCACATACATGACGGGTGGCACCAGAATCCATCCACCATTCGTGAGGATTCCTCTCCAAGTTGCATTATGAGAACATAGCACACAAATTATCGCATTCTTTATTGGATTCAATCATATTTGCTTGATCCTTTTTGTTGGCTTTCTTCGGGGCTTGACAATCTGTGAACTTGTGGCCAATTTTGCCACAATTGAAGCATTTTTCCTTAAACTTTTTCTTGGGTTGATTGCTTTCATGTTCAACTTTATTTCTTTTCTTCAAATTGTTTTGGTCATCTTCTACAATATGTGCTCCATTAATTGTAGAATTCACCTTTGACCTTCTTTCGGCAGCTTTATTGTCCTCTTCAATACGGAGTCGGATGATAAGATCTTCAACGGTTATCTCCTTGCATTTATGCTTTAAGTATTTTTTGAAGTCTTTCCACAATGGTGGCAGCTTCTCAACTATCGCTGCTACTTGGAAAGCATCATTCACAATTAAACCTACAAAACAGTTTATGTGAGTATTAAGAACATTTTTAATTTTTTCAACTACAGTATTTTTCAAAAATATACCTTCTTCTAGGAGATCATGTATGATGACTTGCAACTCCTGTACTTGAGAGACAACAGATTTGCTAGCTATCATTTTGAAATTCAGGAACCATGCAACAAGGAATTTCTTAATTCCTGCATCCTCCATTTTATATTTCCGTTCAAGTGCCCCCACAGTTCCTTTTATGTCTTGGTTCCACTATAGACATTGTAAAGGTCGTCTTGGAGACCACTCAGAATATAATTCCTGCAAAGGAATTCCGAATGTTTCCAAACTTCTACAATAACGAAGCGATCTTTGTCCGAGGTTCCCTCGGGCACCTCAGGAGCGTCTTCGCTAGTGAACCTTTGCAGACATAAAGTGGTGAGGTAAAAGAACACCTTTTGCTGCCACCGCTTGAAGTCAATGCCCAAAAAATTTTTGGGTTTCTCCGCCGGTGCCATCTTTGGCGGAGCATTTGTGCGGCTTGATAAAGCAATATTGTTTGCCCCCACAGTCGTAGCCACATCATGCATTTGACTTTCAGTTGTCATTTTTCCTGTCACCACAAGACACAAAACTTAGTATTTTTTTTCAGAATACTATTTATAAAGTTAAATCACTTGAAACTCTTCTTCTTATTTCTAGTTAGCGATGAAGTTTTTATTACTTCGAATTGTCAACCGAGTGAACCTTAACTTGTGATGAAGATTTTATGTCTTCTAATCACTAGTTAAATTCAAGCAGAGTAGAAAGCTTAAGGTTTAATCTCCAAAAATAAGTAATACAGATTCTGTAAACATTATTTCCTTAAGATTTTTATTTCTACAATATATTCGGGTATGCAGAATCTGTATAGCAGAACAACAACTTCATCTAGTTCAAGTTTATAAATAAGAATACAATAAAGTATATCAATACCCTTAACAAAAGATCAAAATGATCTTTCCAAGAGGTGTATTTATTTTTCCAGAAATAATAGATGAAGTAGAAATGAATAAGGCCAAGTCGTCCGAATTCACGGAGTTTCCTTAAGGAAATAATTCTCCTCACTGTACCCGAGGTTGTGGAATTTTTCCTCCCAGGATAAAATGGCCTTCAATTCGACTATAGCGGTACCTCAAATAGGCAGATTCTATGAACGCACTGAGCGATTTAATGATCATACAGAATAGTTTTTTCAAGAGAAGAAGAAGAATTTCTAATCTGAAATTTTTGTAATTTGTATCTCAAACCTGTGGATGAAAACCAGGTTATTTATAGCCATAATATGCCTCTTTAGAAAGGAGGCAATGGTTCACTCCAAAGGTTGCACCTTTGTTGTAAGTTCATGTCTGTTCATCAAAGATTACATCCTTTCCTGAGCAGTCATATCTTTTTATGAATCAGTGTGTCTTTTGCGGAATGGTTGCATCTTTTTGTTCAACCAGTGCATCAATTCAGTTAAAAAATAGAAAATAATGCATCAGTTCTGAAGCAATGCAACATTTCCGAAGCAGTGCAACTATTCTGCGTCACTGGTCACGTAAAATAGTAGCATCAGTTCCTGCGTCACTGTTACTGCATGCATATATACATACATAAATGGAGGATTAAACACAGAAAATATTTATTGCGTTTTGTCTTGGCATTGTTCAGAATTCAAATAAAGTTTGTCCAAAATAAGATCGAGCATTTGACAAATTCGAAGCCAAAGCCGAGGCCGAACCGAGCGAGCGAAGACGATGGCGTGAGGCATCTCTATTTTCTTGCCTCACTTATCCATGTGGAAGTGTGTTTCACAGTATAAACACTTTAAAGTTCTCTTCTTCCACCAATGTGGGAGAAAGAGTACACTTTTCAATTTTTTAGTACACTTTTCATTTTGGTGTAAAATCAATTTTCCTCTTCCACTTGATTTCTTCATTTTCCATTCAACACACATATAGAACCCAACAAGTCGCACAACAATCACACAAGAAATGAAGTACTGAATTCTCTGTCAAAAACTTGTTGAAATACTACTTATGGTAAGAGCATGGTAAAATTCAGTAGCTAGCCGATCTTGACCTCTGTTATTTTGAAGTCATAGAATTCAGAGTTTGTCTCAATTTGACATAACTCTTAAGGTCCACACTAAGACTCTGATTGTTTGGTTGCCTTGTTCTTGTTCTTCCTTTTTGTACGTTTTCCACAGAATGTACCGGCAACAACCTAAAAAAGAAACCAAAATTTTGGTATAATTAGCTTGATCATAAAAATTATTCACTTTTTTCTAGAATAATTTTTCACTTTATTTGAAAATCGATGTTTGGTCATGAAAATTCAAAATTCAACTTGAAGTTGTATTCCATCTCACTTTTCACTTTTGATGTTATGTTGTATTTAAGTATATTTAAGTATGGACACTATTTCAAATATTCTTTATAAAAAGTAGAGAAAATACTCTATTACCACCTTGAATTATATGCGAAAAGGTTGAGACACACTCGAACTTTAGGAGGATCCTATTACCCCCGAACTAATTAAAATTGTATTTTTGACAACCTTAGTGCCTACGTGGCACATACGTGGCACAACACACTGAAGGGTCTACGTAGGCACACGTGTGTGCCACATAGGCACTAAGGTTGTCAAAAATACAATTTTAATTAGTTCGGGGGTAATAGGATCCTCCTAAAGTTCGAGTGTATCTCAACCTTTTCGCATATAGTTTAAGGTGGTAATAGAGCATTTTCCCTAAAAAGTAAAACTAAACACAACTTTAAATCAAACTTCATAAATTTCAAATAAAGTGAAAAGTGCTTGGGATAGACCGATTGCCTAAATAATTTTTGCTAAAAGTTTAACAAAAATGCCTCGACTCTATAAAATAAATATTTTTCCTTTTTTAAAATTAACACTTTTAATTTTCTAGAAACTTGACGGAACATGCTATAAATCTTTAAAAAGTGTTAAAATGAGGCTGCTTACTTGAATTTTTCCATTAGCAATTGCTTTACCATAAACAATGCCTCTGGACACAATTCCTTTTTCATTTGCAATACGCATACAAAGAGGAGATACATTTGAACCTTTCAAATATAATATTTCAAGTATTCCCTGCATAACATTAAGGTAGATGAATCAAATAATATATTGTAGATAAAACGAGTTATATACTTATTATATTGTACGACAATCGCACGATAAATGAAGTTTGAATTCTCCTTTAGAAAATGAGTTAATATAAGTATCATTTTATGTTCATTATCTCATCCGCCAGCCACACCATCCCATCACCATTCACTTCCTTGTTCCACCTCCGCCTTCACGCAACACCTTACCCACCATCTCGTACCTCACAAATCACTCCCCCCCCCCCCCCCCTCCAAACTCTCATTGCCTCTCGCAATGTTGACACAGCATCCTTCCGTTGAATAATTACATGTATATATATATAAAAGAAAATTATGTATATATATTATTTGCTGATCCGCTTAGATTTTTTTTCTACATTTACTTTTTATAATACTCTAATGTCTTTTGATAAAAATTCTAGTTCTGCCACTGTCCTCCACCCCTCGCCTGCGACTCATACCTAGACACCCATTTCCACTGTCAAATCACCCTATGTCTCATTCCCTTCCACCTCCGCCCAGTCTTTTCTTCTCTCTTTACCGTATTCTTAAATTATATATAAATAATTTTAAGATAATTGTATTTATTTATTGCAAATATTAGAAATTTAATATACGAAAATTACTTATTTTTCTAGAAAAATATTTTCTTTTCTACCAAAAAATATACAAGATTGCCTCATGTGACATGATTTTACCATTTATATCATCAAGCAAATCAACTTTGTAAATGGTCCCTTTGGCTATAAATATACACACATTTGGACCATTCTTTTTATCCAGTGACCAAACTTTTTCAACAAGATCCTGGAAAATTGGACATTGACATATATTCTTGTTCGTAAAGGATAATTCCAGGTTGAGGAGTTACTCAGAGTGCTGCCAATATATCAGTATCCTTAGTTTGGTACTCAGGAGTATAATAAGTTAATTTGTACTCTTTAACACCAGTTTTGAATCCAACACTTGCTTTAATCTCTGTTTGTGGTGACATAAATCCCTCCCTACAACTCATGAATTAAGAATTCTCCAATAGATATGCTCCCTCTATAAACGTATAATCCCTCCCTACGACTCATGAATTTTATAAAAGGCATAATACATAAACGTATCATTTAACTTGGATACAGCTGTCACTTATATCCTCCAACTTTGGGTGTGCTCAAATACACTTAAACTTGTATAAAGTTGAACAAGCAGACACGCGCGTCCTACGTGACATATACATGGCAATTCACGTGAGATTGTCATGTAGATGTTATGTAGAATGTGTGTGTCCATTTATTCAATTTTATAAAAATTTAATTGTCTATTTGTACACACTCAAAATTAGAGGACAAAATGTCAGTTGAAACCAATTTAAATGACATTTATGTATTATGCCTTTTCAAAATATCTATATTTTAATTTAAAATATTAAGCTAATCTAATCTAGCTCTAAATTTTAATTAAATTAATTCTCGAAAAGTTAAATGTGGCAAATATTTTAAAACAGGAGTATATCTTACTTCTCCGGCTCCACAGTAACCATAACCGAAGTGAACTCACTCCCAAATGTAATTGCTTTTTCCCCACCTTCTCCAAAAAGAAAAAGCAATATCACAAATAAATAAATAAATAAATAAATGAATAAATAAATAAACAAAAGGAGACATAAATATTTGTTATAAGAAAAATTAAAAACAATACAATATTTTTAAAAATTATACTTGTTTACATTTTACGGAGCATATTCATAATATCCTTTTGTGTGATATAGTAGCATATAAAATTTATTACCCAGATGATATTTATAACTTAAACTCTTTAAAAAAAACTTGGGAAGAGAAAATACACCTTCAAAAGCTAAAGAGAGTTTTTTTTTTAGCTTTACCAACACTACCCAAAGGTCTTCCTTTACGTCTTCTCAGATTTTGTTCTACAAAATTATGTTCGTCAATTCCCTCCAAATATTCTTCATTGGGTCCATTCAACGTTCTAGGGTTTCTGGTTGATTTTTTTGCCTTGTCCTCCATTAGTAATTCGAGTTCATTCAATGATCTAGGGTTTTTTGTTGATGTATTTGCCTTGTCCTACATGAATAATTGTTGAGTTTTCGAATGTCTAGAAATTATGTAAAATACCTGTGAAACACAAAAAGATCATATTGGTTCATAAATAATTGTTAGGAGTATAAATTATAATTGGTGTCATTAGTTTTGAAATTGAGATATCGGTAAACTTGTGTCATGTTTTATAAACTATGGAATCCTAATTTTTAACAACTCTACTAAATACAAAATTGGTTATTTATACTTAATAAATTTAGCTATTTTGAGAAGTAAAGATCTATTTGGCGAATTTATAATCATTGATTTTCATATTACACTTTAAATTTAAATTACAAATGATTGTTATGACTTCAGAGTTTCAACTATAATTGGTGTGATTAATTTTGAAATAGAGATATCGACAAACTTGTGTCATGTCCTATAAAGTACTACATGAGAGTTGCACAACAATCGCTCAAGAAATGAAGTACTGAATTCTCTCCCAAATATTTGTAGAAAAGGTAAATTTACTTGTAGAGAAGATAGTTTTGATGCCAAAACACATTAATTATTCGTAAATGTCTCAAGAACAAGAACCATAAATGTTTGAAATACTACATATGGTAAGAGCATGATAGAATTCAGTAGCTAGTTGATCTCGGTCTCCGTTATTTTAAAGTCATATCTAGAATTCAAAATTTGTCTCGATTTGACATCTTGTGGTTCGCACTGAAATACTGATAGTTTGGCTGCCTTATTCTAGTTCTTTCTTTTTGTATCTTTTCCACAGAATGTATCAGCAAAAACCTAAAGAAGAAATCAAAAATTTGGTATAATTAGCTTGACAATAAAAATTACTCACTTTTTTTTTAGAATAATTTTTTCACTTTATTTGAAAATTGGTGTTTGATCATGAAAAATCAAAATTCACCTTGAAGTTGTATTCCATCTCACTTTTCATTTTTGATGTTGTATTTAAATATATTCAAGCAATGAATGTTATTTCAAATACTTCATAAATTTCAAATAAAGTGAAAAGTATTTGAATTCAATGACCGATCGCCTACATAATTTTTGCTAAAAATGTGACAAAAACACCTCAACTCTATAAAATAAATAATTTTTTTTAAAAAAATAAACACTTTTAACTTTATAGAAACTTGACGAAACATGCTATATATCTTTAAAAAGTGTTAAAATGAGGCTAGCTACTTGAATTTTTCCATTAGCAATTGCTTGACCATAAACAATGCCTCTAGACACAATTCCTTTTTCATTTGCAATATGCATACAAAGAGGAAATACATTTGAACATTTCACGTACAATATTTCAAAGTATTCCCTGCATGATATTGAGGTAGATGAATCAAATAATATATTGCACAGAAAATGAGTAATATAATTATTATATTACACGACAACCGCACGGCAGTCGCACAACAAATGAAGTATTGAATTCTCATTTAGAAAATGAGTTATATAAGTATCCTATCTTCCGTCCCACAGTCACCCCGACACTCTCACCCCACTCCACACCCATGATACAATCCGGATTAATTCCAAGCCATTCACTAGAAGTCAAGCCCGGGAGCTTCAAAGGATCCAAGGATTGTTCATTGTAATACCCCATATTATTCTTAGCTCAGTTCATCTCCTAGTTGCATGCATAAGAGGCTTAAAGCCTGAAAATTTCACCAAGTGTTGGGGACAGTCATTTTTAAGGTCTCTTAACTTCGAGAATTTTTAAATTGGTCTTCCCGACCCCAAGATGTTGGTTTTTGAGTTAATTCATGTCCAGGGGTGTAAGGAGCATGTCTCGGAGAAGTTTTAGATTTTTTGGATGAGGATTAGGTCATGTTTGGATCATGATTCCAGCAGCTCATCGCGATAGCATCGCGTCGCGGTGGTTATAGCGATAGAGTCCTCATCATTTCGTGGTGACATAATAATCCGTATTCCAGTTACAAATTTAAATGTCTGAGGGGCAATTATATCTTTTTTCCTCAGCCCAATTCATAAATTCACGACTTAAAGCTTCAGATAGGGCATTATTTGTCCATCTTCTCCAATTTCCTATAAAAAAAAAAAAAAAACCCTCTTCTCCCCCAAGATCATCAAATTCCATTACTTTCCCTCCAAGAAAACCAAGAATTCAAGTTCCTCAATCCAAGAACATTCAACAAAGCATCAAGATTAGTGTTTCTCTTTCAAGCTTAAGGGTTTAAGGTATGTGTGATGTTCATCCATGGGTCCTTTTCACCCATGTTTTAAATTAT
>NW_025850850.1:0-2406 GCF_002878395.1 Capsicum annuum
TCCACCTCTTCATTCCACCACCAATCCCCCCGATGATGCCCAGCCCGGCCCCTAGAAACACCCAACACCTCACTTGCATTCTCCCTGATGCACCTAGCCGCCCTATCCCACATACTATCTACGTCCCCCCTACACTCCCACACCCCTATTCCCGCCAACTTCTCCCCTATCTCCCACGCATTCACTGGCGTCAAGCCGCCCCACTTAATTCTAGGTCTACACTCCTTACTCCTCCTCTTTCTATTCTTCTTTATACCCAAATCCATATCCAAGAGCCTATGTTGGGTCGAAAGATTCTCACTTGGGATGACCTTACAGTCCTTACACAACGCCCTATCCCCTTTCTTAAGCAACAAAAAGTCAATTTGGGTCCTGGCTATCGCGCTTCGAAAGGTGATCAGGTGATCGTCCTTCTTCGGGAAGCCCAAGTTCACCACCACCAGCCCAAAGGACCTCGCAAACTCCAATAGAGTAGCCCCCTCTTTATTTCTCTCCCCTAAACCAAAACCACCATGCACATCACCAAAGCTTCCCGGTAACGCCCCGATGTGCCCGTTGAAATCTCCTGCTACAACAATCTTCTCCAAGCTAGGTACGCCTCTCACCATCTTCTTCAAAGCCTCCTAAAACCGCGTCTTCTCCTCCCCCTCCGATCCCACTTGCGGCGCATAGGCACTACACATGTTCAGGGTAAACCCCTGAATGACCAACTTAATAGTCATCAACCTATCGTTGATCCTCTTCACCTCTACTACCTGACCTCTAAGCTCTTCATCTACTAAGATGCCAACTCCATTCCTACGCCTCTCGCTCCCAGAGTACCATAGCTTGTAACCATCCACCTCTCTAGCCTTAGACCCTACCCACTTGGTCTCTTGAACACACGCAATACTGATCCTCCTCTTCCTAAGAATCTTCACAGGCTCTATGGACTTACCCACCCTCAGCCTCGGCCAAGCCTTGGCCTCTCTCCCACTCCCGCCCTTTTCTCATTCCCCGCCCCCACCACGGCCCCATGCCCCAACCCCCTCGGACATGACCCTATCCAACCATTACCACCTACAGCCATAACTACCCGAAAGTATAAGAAAATATGAAGATATAAATGATGGTAGTAGCAAAGCAGCAGCAAGAAATACAAGGCTCACACAAATTCAAAGGAATAATCCAGGAATAGAAACTAAACTCAACTAGAGAGCAAACACCACTGGACTCAACACCCACAGCCCCAAAAATAAATTCCCAAGCCGATAACCCAATCCAAAGCAGTGCAAGAAACGACCACAGCAACAACAACAACAGACAACAAACAATATCAACAAATCCAACGCAAGTCAAGGTACAGGGGCTACTACTAGCATAATACGAAGAATGAAATAACAAAGGTTAGAAGTCACAGGGTTACGCTTGTAAACCAAGCCGGAAACCAAAGCCCAGCGTTGACCGGGTTCTGGGGGATTCCGGTGCTGAGATGGAGTTGCGGCTGCTAGAGACCGAGGGAACTGGTCGTCGTTTGGGTGCTGCGGCTGCTGGCGACCGAGCGGCGGGTGCAGGCAGAGCTGCGGCTAGAGACCGAGCTTCAACTGTTGGAGACCGAATCGGCGGCTGGAGACCGAGCGGCGGCTGGCTGGAGACCGAGGTGGGGGAAGGGGCTGTTGTATCCCGCCGGCGTCGGAGGGGGAGTATGGACGGAGAGGGGGGGTATGAACGGAGGGGGGGAGAGCGGATTGGAACCGGAGGTCGGTGACGGAGGGCAGCGGGGAGCGGTGACGGGGGTCGGCGCCGGGGACCGGAGGTCAGGGCTGGAGGTCGGGTCAGGTCGGCGCCGAAGGTCGGCGACGGCGATGGGGGCCTGGGACCGGGCCGAGAGAGAGAGAGAGAGGGTAGGGAGAGAGAGAGAGAGAGCCGTTAAAAGAAAAGTAACACCCTGCAGAAGACAATTTCAAAGAGAATGTAACACCAAAAAGAAAATTAATGATGACAGGGACTTTCACACACACAAAAACCAAAAAAAAAAAATATTTATTTTTTCTAAATAACTTTTTTTCTTTTATCCCACTCACCCATAACCCTGATGCCCAACACCTCCCTTTTCCAAAAAGAGTAATAATTTTTTTTTGTTTTTTTTTTAAATCTTACTACCTCCACCGCACCCATCCACCCCCCCTCCACACACACACCTACCTTGTCCCTAAATTGTTTTTAAACTTTTTAACTTTTATTTTTTTCAAGAAAATTATTTTTTCTACCCCTATCCCAAACGTCACCTACATCCACCACTCCGACTACCCTCTACCCACCAAGCCCACCCCTTACCCCACCCACCTATGCCACCCTTTTCCCAACCACCACAGTCTCCTACACTTTCTCCCCTATCATAACATACATCTCTCTACCTCTATTTAT
>NW_025850851.1:0-4343 GCF_002878395.1 Capsicum annuum
GTCACCCATCCTAGTACAACTCTCTCCAAAGCACGCTTAACTTCAGAGTTCTGATGGGATCCGGTGCGTTAGTGCTGGTATAATCGCATCCGCCATTTCCAGCACTCCAAATTCAATTATGCCTTTTTCTCCTCCGCCACGCGTCACACACCGCACGCGCGCCCCTGCGCCTTGCCCCCTTTCTCGTTTCCGCCAAGAGGAAAAACAAAAAGATTCGTCGATCGAACGGGCAAAATTAAACCGAATTTTAAAAGAAAAAAAAAGAAGGGATGCAACACTACTCTCGCCCAAGCACGCTAACTTTGGAGGTCTGATGAGATCCGGTGCGTTAGTGCTGGTATGATCGCATCCGTCATTCCCAGCACTCCAAATTCTATTATGCATCTTTCTCCTGCGCCGCCCGTCACACCCTGCACACGCGCCCCTGCACCTTGCCCCCGTTCTCGTTTCCGTCAAGAGGAAAAATAAAAAGATTCGTCGATCGAACCGGCAAAATTAATTCGAATTTTAAAGGAAAAAAAAAGGAAGGGATGCAACACGAGGACTTCCCAAGGGGTTACCCATCCTATTACAACTCTCGCCCAAGCACGCTTAACATTGGAGTTCCGATGGGATCCGGTGCGTTAGTGCTGGTATGATCGCATCCGTCATTCCCAGCACTCCAAATTCTATTATGCCTCCTTCTCTTCCGCCGCTCGTCACACCCCGCACGCGCGCCCCTGCGCCTTGCCCCCGTTCTCGTTTCCGCCAAGAGGAAAAATAAAAAGATTCGCCGATCGAACCTGCAAAATTAATCCGAATTTTAAAGGAAAAAAAAAGGAAGGGATGCAACACGAGGACTTCCCAAGGGGTTACCCATCCTATTACAACTCTCGCCCAAGCACGCTTAACATTGGAGTTCCGATGGGATCCGGTGCGTTAGTGCTGGTATGATCGCATCCGTCATTCCCAGCACTAAGCATCCTTCTCCTCCGCCGCCCGTCACACCCCGAACGCGCACCCCTGCGCCTTGCCCCCTTTCTCGTTTCCGCCAAGAGGAAAAACAAAAAGATTCGCCGATCAAACCGATAAAATTAAACCGAATTTTAAAGGAAAAAAAAAAGGAAGGGATGCAGCACGAGGACATCCCAGGGGGTCACCCATCCTAGTACTACTCTCGCCTAAGCACGCTTAACTTCGGAGTTATGATGGGATCCGGTGTGTTAGTGCTGGTATGATTGCATCCATCAATCCCAGCACTCCAAATTCTATTAAGCCTCTTTCTCCAGCGCCGCCCGTCACACCCCGCACGCGGACCTCCGCGCCTCGCCCCCTTTCTTGTTTCCGCCAAAAGGAAAAATAAAAAGATTCGCCGATCAAACCGGTAAAATTAAACCGAATTTTAAAGGAAAAAAAAAACGGATGCAACACGAGGACTTCCCAGGGGGTCACCCATCCTAGTGCTATTCTCGCCCAAGCACGCTTAACTTCGATGTTCTTATGGGATTCGGTGCGTTAGTGTTGGTATGATCGCATACGTCATTCCCAGCACTCCAAATTCTATTATGCCTCTTTCTCCGGCGCCGTCCGTCACACCCCGGACGCGGGCCTCCACACTTCGCCCCCTTTCTTTTTTCCGCCAAGAGGTCAAACAAAAAGATTCGCCGATCGAACCGACAAAATTAAACCAAATTTTAAAGGAAAAAAAAAAGAAAGGGATGCAACACGAGGACTTCCCCGGGGGTCACCCATCCTAGTATAACTCTCTTCCAAGCACGCTTAACTTCGGAATTTCGGTGGGTTCCGGTGCGTTAGTGCTGGTATGATCGCATCCGTCATTCCCAGCACTCCAAATTCTATTATGTCTCTTTCTCTTCCTCCGCCGGTCACACCCCGCACGCGCGCCCCTGCGCCTTGCCCTCTTTCTCGTTTCCGCCAAGAGGAAAAACAAAAAGATTCGCCGATCGAACCGGCAAAATTAAATCGAATTTTAAAGGAAAAAAAAAGGAAGGGATGAACCACAAGGACTTCCCAGGGGGTCACCCATCCTAGTACTACTCCCGCTCAAGTACGCTTAACTTCGGAGTTCTGATGGGATCCGGTGCGTTAGTGCTGGTATGATCGCATCCGTCATTCCGAGCACTCCAAATTCTATTAAGCCTCTTTCTCCTGCACCGCCTGTCACACCCCGCACGCGGACCTCCGCGCCTCGCCCCCTTTCTTGTTTCCGCCAAGAGGAAAAATAAAAAGATTCGCCGATCGAAACGGCAAAATTAAACCAAATTTGGAAGGAAAAAAAAAGAAGCAATGCAACACGAGGACTTCCCAGGGGGTCACCCATCCTTGTACTACTCTCGCCCAAGCACGCTAACTTTGGAGGTCTGATGGGTTCCGGTGCGTTAGTGCTGGTATTATCGCATCCGCCATTAACAGCACTCCAAATTCTATTATGCCTCTTTCTCCTGCGCCGCCCGTCACACCCCGCACGCGCGCCACTGCGCCCTGCCCCCTTTCTCGTTTCCGCCAAGAAGAAAAACAAAAAGATTCGTCGATCGAACCGGCAAAATTAAACCGAATTTTAAAGGAAAAAAAAAGGAAGGAATGCAACACTACTCTCGCCCAAGCACGCTAAACCTCGAAGTTCTGGTGGGATCCGGTGTGTTAGTGCTGGTATGATCGCATCCGTCATTCCTAGCACTCCAAATTCTATTAAGCCTCTTTCTCCACCGCCGCCCGTCGCACTCCGCACGCGGGCCTCCGCACCTCGCCCCCTTTCTTGTTTCCGCCAAGAGAAAAAACAAAAAGATTCGCCGATCGAACCGGCAAAATTAAACCGAATTTTAAAGGAAAAAAAAAGGAAAGGATGCAACACGAGGACTTCCCAGGGGGTCACCCATCCTAGTGCAACTCTCGCCCAAGCATGCTTAACTTCGGAGTTCCGATGGGAATCCGGTGCGTTAGTGCTGGTATGATCGCATCCGTCATTCCCAACACTCCAAATTCTATTATGCCTCTTTCTCCTGCGCCGCCCGTCACACCCCGCATGCGCGCACCTGCGCGTTGCCCCCTTTCTCGTTTCGGCCAAGAGGAAAAACAAAAAGATTTGCCGATCGAACCGGCAAAATTAAACCAAATTTTAAAGGAAAAAAAAAGGAAGGGATGCAACACGAGGACTTCCCAGGGGGTCACCCATCCTAGTACAACTCTCGCCCAAGCATGCTTAACTTCGGAGTTCCGATGGGATCCGGTGCGTTAGTGCTGGTATGATCGCATCCGTCATTCCCAGCACTCCAAATTCTATTATACCTCTTTCTCCTCCGCCGACCGTCACACCCCGCACCCAGGAGTCCGCGCCTCGCTCCCTTTCTTGTTTCCGCCAAAAGGAAAAACCAAAAGATTCGCCAATCGAACCGACAAAATTTTACCGACTTTTAAAGAAAAAAAGGAAGGGATGCAACACGAGGACTTCCCAGGGGGTCACCCATCCTAGTACAACTCTCGCCCAAGCATGCTTAACTTCGGAGTTCCGATGGGATCCGGTGCGTTAATGCTGGTATGATCGCATCCGTCATTCCCAGCACTCCAAATTCTATTATGCTTCTTTCTCCTCCGTCGCCCGTCACACCCCATACGCGCGCCCCTGCGCCTTGTCTCCTTTCTCGTTTCCGCCAAGAGGAAAAACAAAAAGATTCGCCGATCGAACCGACAAAATTAAACCGAATTTTAAAGGAAAAAAAAAAGAAATGCAACACGAGGACTTCCCAGGGGGTCACCCATCCTAGTAGTATTCTCGCCCAAGCACGCTTCACTTCGGAGTTCTGATGGGATCCGGTGCGTTAGTGCTGGTATGATCGCATCCGTCATTCCTAGCACTCTAAATTCTATTATGCCTCTTTCGCCTGCACCGCCCGTCACACCCCGCACGGGGGCCTCCACGCCTCGCCCCCTATCTCATTTCCGCCAAGAGGAAATACAAAAAGATTCGCCGATCGAACTGGCAAAATTAAACTGAATTTTAAAGGAAAAAAAAGGAAGGCATGCAACACGAGGACTTCCCAGGGGGTCAACCATCCTAGTACTACTCTCGGCCAAGCACGCTTAACTTCGGAGTTCTGATGGGATCCGGTGCGTTAGTGCTGGTATGATCGCATCCGTCATTCCCAGAACTCCAAATTCTATTAAGCCTTTTTCTCCTGCGTCGCCCGTCACACCGCGCACGCGGGCCTCCGCGCCTCGCCTCCTTTCTTGTTTCCGCCAAGAGTAAAAATAAAAAGATTCGCCGATCGAACCAGCAAAATTAAATCGAATTTTAATGGAAAAAAAATGGAAGGTATGCTACACGAGGACTTCCCAGGGGGTCACCC
>NW_025850852.1:0-4306 GCF_002878395.1 Capsicum annuum
TATCATTGGAGTAAGTGGGAAAATCTATGTTTCCTGTAAGAAGAAGGTGGCGTTGGAATAAGAATTATGCATGATATCTCCAATTCATTGATACTTAAAAGATGGTGGAGGTTCAGGACCCAACCATCTCTTTGGGCTGATTTTTTACTGAAGAAATATTGCAAGAAATCACATCTAGTGAGCAAAGTTCCTACATCAGCTGACTCACAAACTTGAAAAAGCCTAATGAAGATCAAAGCATAAGCTGAACCTCAAATTTTTTTAATAAAAGGAGATTACCTTTTAATGACGTCATCATTAAATTCAATATTAACTCACAAAGTGATTGTTTTTGTTGTAGGATTGGACAAAATGATACTATGCATCATGTTTTTGGTCAAGGTGAAGCAGCAAAGCACATATGGAATAGCATGGGATATCCCCTTGGAATTCAACATGTAAATCAACCAATTTTTAACATCTTTAACACTTGGTGGAGTGTAAGACCAGAGAATGATATCCATAAAATTTTATTGAAGATCACTCCTAGTATCATTTGTTGGGAAATTTGGAAACAATGGTGTTCTTCTAAATTTTGAGGCCAAAGACACTTCTGCTACAGTAAGATGATTTATCAAGCTTTTTGTCTTATCAAATCTGTAATGATGAAATATTTTAAAGACTTTCAAGACATCAATCACTAGCCAACTCTGTGTCTCACAATAAAGAAGCTCAGGCCATTTCAAAAGTTACATCAGGTTACTTGGAGCTTCCCTCAAGCTGACTGAATTAAAATCACTACAGACGGTAGTTACTTATATGAAAGTGGTAAGGCTGGTATTGGTGGAATTGTATGGAATAGTCGAGGCGATATGGTTATGGCATTTTCCATTTCTGTCAGTTGTAGTAGCAGTAATATGGCAAAAGCGTTGGCAGCCGAGTTTGTAGTGAAATGGTGTGAATATGAAGGATACACTAATTTCACTCTCGAGCTAGACTCCACGATCATAACAAACATGCTAAACAACAATCTTGTCACTAATATGAAGCTGAAACAAGTTGTGGACAACATCAAAAGTATCAAGAATAGAATTGGGATTCAAGCAAATCACTGTTTTCGGGAGGGGAATTAAGTTGCTGACTGGTTAGCCAAATTGGCTTCCACCTCTACGCAGATTCTTATTACTCAGTCCCTTTCTCATCTTCCTAGACAGGCTAGAGGCTTCATCCAATTAGACAAATGGATGATGCCAAGTCTTAGATGTAAATATGAAAAATCCAACTTCTTTGTTAGCTAGCATAGATTTGTGTATGTACCAGAAGGCAATATAATTTTTTATGCCTTTTGGTGGGGTGATATCACTTATGATTGATATCACTAATGGTTGTATATTGTATCGAGGTCAGGCCTAGCCCCCTCTACCCCTTTTTGCTAATACAACACAACTCAAAGGTCAACTGGGTAATTGATTTAAAAGGAAGAAGAAGAAGAACAAAGTAACAAAATCAAAGATTAATGAGGTTTTTAGACTGAGGTATAATGGATTTTCGATTGATTGAGAAATGGGTTTGATAGAAAATCACACTATTGTATCTTCCGTCTCTAGATGTATTAGTCTTGTTTATTAGACTATTCTAATGATTGATTTCTTATAGACTAAGATGTGTATTTGTCCTCGGTCTGTTAAATTGAATTGCAGAATGCTCTGCTTCTTTAATCTTGTGTGTGAAATTTCATCCAAGTTTCTGTGAAGATAATCGGGTTACAAAGTTATATATATATATATATATATAAACATATATAAGTATAAAGCTTGTGACGTTTGAATTAAAGCAATAATTTTGTTAGTGTGATCAAAAATTACCTTGGCATAAAAAGTGTTGGACCTTTCAATCATGCATTGCGAATACAAGTATCATGAAGCTAAATATGACTAGTTTTTTCCATTGGAAAAGAGAAAGTGTTGGAAGGTGCCAAGATTCTATTAATAAGTTCAATAACTAGAATTGTTTGGCCATAAGAGAAAAGATAAATTTTTGACAGAATTAACCTATCTTAAAATACATTTTAATTCCTAGAAAGAGATCACTTCTATTTGGACTCCGTTGGTGGCAACTTGTAACGACACATGGGACAATTTGGGTTTTTAAGAAGCCAAGTCTCGATGCAGCCATAATGGGAACTGTGGCTGCAAGGCAACCTGTATGGTTCTGATCCAGGTGAGTAACTCTCCTTGCATATCACACACTCGTCTGTCCATTCGTTTTCTGGAAGCTGAACTCTTTGCAAAGACTGCATTATTGATCTTACTGCAGGCAGCGACATGAATTCTCTCCTAGCTTGCTCAGTTAAAGTCTGTATTAGTTCCCTTTCATAATTCTCATTAAACTGCATGCACCAACAATTTATTGTGCTCCTCACATCATCTTTTATATCCCCTTCACAGGCTTCAATCCATTGTAATTTTTCATACAAAGATGGTTTGTGTGATTGTCCTAATCCCTTGATTGCTTTATAAGTAGCTCTCCAAACTATTTCTCCAATCTCATCATATTGGTTTGTAACAATTCTGGATTTGGTAAGTTCAAATTCTTGAGGAGATACATAAAGTTTCTCAACTGTTATCAGGCTCACATAGGCTGTATCATCATCTTGCAAAGGAGGTGCAAGATTCTGTGTTGTACGAGCATACTTCAAAATTTGTTTGATTAAATCATGTTTGCTCTCCAAGATTTTCTCAAGACCATCCTACTTAATTCTTTCTAGTGGACAATGAAAGATAGTTTCCGAAGTCAACACAAGTGTAAGCAAACTTGACAAGTAGATCAATCTCCAAGTTAAAATTGATGCCTGAAATATTGACTGCACAAGGAAGAGTACTTCTAGCATTACGAAATTGGGGGAACACATGAATTTGACTGGCAGATGTGGATGACTCCATTATTTGATGAAACTAATCGAAGCGTAAATATTGAAGTTTGCAACTGGACACATAAGTATATATAGAGAAAAAAAAAGTGTTTTCACTTTTTGTGTAGATTAGGAATGCACTTGGATTCCTAGCTGTTACCAAAATACGCGTGAAATAGCTTACCAAATATATATGGATAAAGATAAAGAAAAAGTTACCATATATGGTATCTTGATTACCATGCAAATCCATTTAAATACATTATATTATTACATTTCTAACCAATTAGATTAATTATACTAGTCAAGTATACGTGCTTTGAACGCGTGTCTCGTTTAATCAATAAAACTATACATAAATGAAAATTTTAATGAATTAAAAATTTTTTTGCTCATCAAAGAAAAAGATGTAAAGGAAAATTAAGCCACAATTAATGGAGCATTTACTGTACATACTAGAGGAGCATGACCCGTGTCAGCATGGACCCAACATTAAGATATTTATTTGTCTTTTCAATCTTGATATATTTAAATAAATTTTTTTAATAAAAGGATTGCATATGTTTTCTAGGATTCATCCGGAATCTAGCATGAGTTCAACATATCCTATTTTAATATGTATTTAGATAATTTAAGCTATTAACTATTTTAATTTATAATATTTTTTATGTAATTTTCAAATTAATATACGTTACTTTTATTTTCCAAATTATTGTGGCATTGATAATCAATTATATTATAAAAATAAATTAAGTCTTTAATTATTGTGATTTATAATACCTTTTTCTATTCTAATTTCAGTGATACTAATATAATTTCAAGACTCGACCAAATATTTTATATCTTTTAAATTTTTTAAGTTGTTAATTATTGTGATTTCTAGTATTTTTCATGTAATTTTTTTGAAATATATAATATATATTGCTTTATATCTTCTTCTATCTCGTCCCAATTTATGTGCCACTAATATAATTTTGATAGTCAATCAAATATTTTATGTTGACATATCATGTTATTATTCTTATTTTTATAATACATAAATGACTTATTACAAGGAGTGATATAGTAAAACCATCGTTCGAAAGACGAAAATTTGATTTAAAACATTAAGATTTAATTTCGTATTTTATGTCTATTTTATTTTTCATTAAATATTATTTATTTTGTTAATACCTAGATGACTCATAATAATTGATTAAGAGCGATTAATTATGTTATTACTATAAAAATTAATATAATTTTATCATATCCAAAAGTAATCATCGATAAATCACCGAAATAGTATATTAATTAAATACGGGATGCTATATTTGCATATACAAAATATGATATTATTAAAAATTATTGGATAGTGCACTATATTTATCTTTCACAATAATAAAATTTTACTATATATTTTTCTTTATTTCTTTTTAA
>NW_025850853.1:0-1985 GCF_002878395.1 Capsicum annuum
GGTGAATTCAAATAATTGAATTGTGACGTTTGGTCACTAATACTAGATTACTATATATGTTCATTGTAGATAAGTAATCCGAAAAGACGGGAAGTCCATTTGGGACTAATATTGAAGGTTGACAGTCAGGTATGTAAAACATACTCTATACCATATCTTTGGCATGAAAGTGAATAATTGTTCTATTAAGAAAGTTTCCAAAGTTATTCAATAACATGTGATCCATAATGGTTTTGTATGGTGTCCTACATTACCAATGAACTTGTTTCCACCCTACAAGATGTCAAGACATTCCAATACTTACTTGTCTTCCAAATCTTACATGTTTATTGCACTAATGAATGTCAGAAGGTATCCGGTTACTAAAACAAGATCCATGTGCTATTAATGACTCCAAAATATTTCATTGATATAACAATAAGTTCCTACTTCATTGTTATGGCATTGGTGACTCCAAAACACTTTATTGATGTGCCAATGAGTTCTTACTTCATTGTTATTGCATTGATGGTCTATTTATATGTCTCTTATTGATGTATCATTGTTTCAAAGTATCAAAAATCCGGTGGCGACCAAAATAACAATCTCAAAGATTAATCGAACTAAGTGATGGAAGTTCTCTCTTATCGGGTGGTATCCCAGGGGCATAAGCCTATCATGGGTCGATCCCTATTTATGTGTTTATGGGTGGTATCCCAAGAGCATAAGCCTATCATGGGTCGATCCTAGTTGATATGTACTAGAGGCAACCTAATGGTCAAAGTACAGTACAGTAATGATTACAAAGAAAATAAGAACGAAGGTAAAGTGATTGAATAAATACAATGTACAGGTTGTCACAAGTTCTAGTAAGTGTGGTCCACTCCTATTACGATTTATTCATTTGTTTCTGATTTCTATTGAGCTCCTATATCATATGTAATTATCTATAGCTTTACATACTCAGTACATATTTCGTACTGGCGTCCCCCACAGGAGACCTGCATTTCATGCTGCAGGCACAGGTACCTCAGCTCATACACCACACAAGTAGGAGCCAGGATATCCAGCTGCTTTTGGTGAGCTCCAGTTTGCTTTGGGGCTTTTCGTGTCATATCCAGTCACTGTTGGTATTGTATAGAAGTTAGTTATATGGTGGGGTGTGTCCCGACCTTAGTTAAACTCTGTGTCTTATCTAGAGGCTTTGTATACCTAATGTACAGTCAAGGTGGTGTTTTGTTAATAGACGTGATGGCTCCAATGGCCAAGTATTGTATATACATATATATGTGTGCTCGAGATTATACAGGTGATTATTTTCTTTTATATGCGACATGGGTTGTCATAGAGGTATGCATGGGAAGTATAAGGTTATGAGCTGGTTCTCCCGGGCTTCCTCGGTTACGGGTGCCAGTCCACCCCAATAGGATTTGAGGCATGACAGATACCTTACTTGATTCATATGTAGAATGATATTTGTTAAGAACTTAAGAAAATTATTACATCCCCGCTCAACGATGTAGGTGTAAGGTTCAATTTAGGTAGTAGATTAGAGGTAGGGAAACCATAATCACACAATTAACCCAACGAATCAACAACCAAGATAAGCAAGTTAACAAATGAAATCCAATAGAATAATATGACTGTTAAGAGTGCTTCAACCCTGAGTTTTCTCCTATTGATTGTTACAAGATCTTTACTTTACACATTATTTACTTTACTTGCAATTTACAAACTCAACTCTCTCTTTTGGTTACTCTTACATCAATTGAATCTAAATTGTGAACTGAAATCAAATCGTTGCCTAATCTAGTCTCTATGGGATCGATAATTCATCTTTATTTAAGGCCACTATATTACTTGGTAGACCACGTACACTTGCGTGTCCGCTTGGGCGTTGTCAAATTTTTAGCGCTGTTGTCGGGGACTTAAAATTGGCAATTGTTTATTTTAGTTTTTTTTTTAGATTTATTTGGTGGTTTTACGCTTGGTCTTGTTTTTGTATT
>NW_025850854.1:0-1633 GCF_002878395.1 Capsicum annuum
TAAATTATTTTCACGTAATTATGCACACTCACAATTTTGCAAAATACATTGTCTAGTTTTGCTTTATTTAATACTATTTATTGATATTATTATTTATTGACATTGTTATTATATATATTACTCTTATTTATTATTTATCATTTATTATTATAATTTATTGTTTAATTATTATTTTTTTCATTATTATTATTTATCTTTATTATCTTTTTTATTATTTATTATTTAATGTTGTTATTTATTATTTAATTACTATTATCATATATTATTATTATTCCTACTTTAATTTAAATAACAGCCTAATCAAAATTACCTTGCATGATTTTATTTACCTTTTAATCTAATTTTATTTAATTTCTTACAATTATAGCCTATTTTTTCCCAATCCATTACAATCTTAACCCAATTTCTTACAATTTAAGCTATTATTTTTCATCCTAGCCACATTTTAATTCCCCCATGACATTAAATCTCAGCCGTCGATCAAAAACCAATCCAACGGTTGAGATCAAATGATCTCTCTTTCCCTATTTCAAACCTACAAACCCTAACTCTAATTTTTTTCCCTAACTTCCGCCTCTATCTCTCCACCTCTCTCTTCTCTCTCTCTCTACAAACACCTCCAAATCTCGATCTCCCCCCCTCTCCTCCGACCACCAAAACCACCCCTTCCGCTCCGAGTCCTCGTCGCCATGCCGCCATCTCCGGTGAACAGCCTTCGCCATCGCCTCTTCCTTCTCCTCCATACGCGCCGCCAGCTCCTACCCCAGGCGAGTCCAGCCGTTGCTCCGATGGCCAGCCCCCTCCCTTCTCGTCCTCCACCGGCGAACAGCGCCGCCATCGGCGGAGACGGCCAGCCAAGCCTCCACGCCGCCGCTCCATCCTCTGTCCTCCAGTCGCCTTCTTTCTCCCCTCCGGCGAACGTCCAACAGCCGCGACATAGCCTCGACTCCTCTCCCACAGCGATACCTCCGGCAAACCCCTTCGGCGTTCCAACCATGCAACCCTTCCTCATCGAATATGAAGAATCCGTCTTCAGGTTTGATCCCGTGTTCGAAATATGTGTGTGAACTTTAATACTATTTCTTCATCTGTGTCTCTCATAAGTGTGGCCACGTTTGATTTTTGCTGAATAAATGTGTTGATTTTAAGTATGTGATTTTTATTCGACCCTATTTGCATGTCCTGCTTGATTGAAATTTCGTGACGTTTAACTTGAATGGTGAGTCAATTTGTTCGTCTCTCTCTGGTATGTGAAAACACGCCTAACTTCTTGCAACTTCACATTTTTTATGCCTCTTAGTCAATATGGGTAATTTTGTATGGGAAAAGCATGTATGTGACGATTCGAGGGCTAATATGTGCACGTTTTGACTGTTTGGTTATGATCCTGTACCAATTTGATTTGAGAAAAGCATCTCAGTAATTGATTTTTTATTTTTCGGATTTTTTCGTAAATCATTAATAAGGCTAATATGTGCACGTTTTGACTGTTTGGGTATGATCCTGTACCAATTTGATTTGAGAAAAGCATCTCAGTAATTGATTTTTTATTTTTCTTGCCTTACTTGGTCGACAGACATCCCCTCACACGTTAATTATGGTAAATTTAGATACCTCTTCTTGATTTCATTTA
>NW_025850854.1:1733-3150 GCF_002878395.1 Capsicum annuum
TCCATTAAATATTATTCTTCCTTCATTATTTGGGATTGTGGACGGCCCTCCTCACTATATAAACTCACCATTCTCTTTCTCTAAGAGGACAAACTTCTCCTCCGCTATTACTCCCTCTATTTTCTCTTAAAAGTACTTTGAAGTTCTTTGCCACTTTGGATTTCGAAAAACATTCAGTCTTGTCCTTGCTGCAATTGCTTTGGGTTCTATTATTATTGTTTGGTGCCTAATCGGTTAGTCTCTATCGACGCATTCTTTTCTTATTCTGTAGCATTTGTGATAGCAAAGCATAGAAAGAATGTCTATAGGAACTAATTTAAAATAATTATGATTTTGCTTTTTTGCACTGTCATAAAGAAGATTAAAAAAAGAAAAGAATAGCTTACTAGAGTGTACTATAACCAGTTCTAGCTGTTTTCTTGAGCAGTAGCACATTTGGTGCAAGTTGAAGACATTCTGGGTATTGCTGTTTGTATTTTCTTGTTCTGTGTTTGCTTTGTTTGACTGTGGTTTCTTGTGAAAGTTTTGTCATAATTGAACACAGCTCAGGGTTTTACTTTTCATAGCTATTTTCTACTTTCTTTCTGATATTTTGTTGGGTTTTTGCTTTGTTTCTTGCGTGAAAATGTAAGTTCTTTTTCCGCATTTTCTTTTTTTGGGCCAAGGAGGGTGAGTGATGTGGTGGGCAGAGGGGCCAGTGGGGGGGCCTTTTGTTTAATTCTTTCCAAATTAATGTGAAGATAATGTTTGATAGAATCTTATTGGGAAGACAAAGTGTGTGAATCACATTCAGCAGAGTGGGAGAAAAGGTGAAGAAATTTAAGAGAGGATTTTGAAGGATGAATGATAGCTCAGCTAGAGAAATGAATGATAGTTTAGCCGCTATTACTGAGAGACAACCTCAAAGGCCATGTGGTTGTGTGGGCATTTTCTTTTAGCTCTTTGATCGGAACCGTAGATTTGCCAATAAGCTGTTTCGAAAGAAACTGCTTTCACCAGGTTAGCTACTACTACATTCCACTCATTTTTAAAGCAGAATGGTTAATTTCTTGAAGGTGATTCTAGCTAGAGGGATAAATTATTTCTTTTTTTTTGCTGCATTCTTATAGCTTTGCTTGAAACAAGCTTCAAAAAAGTTTGGAGGGGATGAGAAGCAGCCAAAGCTTCGTTTGGTACTCATTTCTGGAACTATACTCCCACATTTAGCTTTCTTTTTCTTCTATTGTCTCAGATTTTAGCCTGACAGGAAAGTTTTTGTTTTTATTGTTTTTGGTTCTTATATGAACAATGTAGATTGTTGATGAGAACAGTGGGGGTTTTCCAAATGCAAAGAATAATGGAATGACCGATACACGTTGTGAAAGCAAGCGCGAAATGAAAGGTCCAAGTTTGGTTGCTAGGCTCATGGGTTTGGAAT
>NW_025850855.1:0-589 GCF_002878395.1 Capsicum annuum
ATAATTGATTATCAATGCCACAAAAATTTGGACAAGAAGAGTAACGTATTCAAACGGTAAAAGAGTAAATTTTTCATGACATTTCTTTAAAAAAATAAAAATTACTACATATACTCAAAGGGCAAAAGAGTAAAAACACATAAGAGATAAATGTTGAGAAATCAAGAAGCACCAAATGTTAGAAGTGTATTATTAACATTTGTAACATTCAACACATTTCTAAATGTTTTCAAATTCTTCTTGAATCAACACATACACATAATAAAAATAATAAATAATAATAATTACATTTTACTATATCACACCTAATTAATTATTATGATCATTTAAGCATTGTGTCACATAAGTTGAAATAGAAAAAATATTATAAATTACAATGATAAAAAATTTAAATTATTTTAAAAATATAATTGGCTATCGTCGACACAAAACTCTGGACAAAGAGAGTAGCATATATTATTAAAAAAAATTATATAAAAAGTATTATAAATTACAATAGTTAACAAGTTAAAATATCTAAGAATAATTTAATATGTTATATATTTCAAAAAACTTACATGAAAAATACTAGAAATCACAATAATTAACA
>NW_025850855.1:689-2049 GCF_002878395.1 Capsicum annuum
CTTAAAAGATTTAAAAGATATAAAATATTTGGTCGACTTTTGAAATTATATTAGTGTCACTGAAATTGGAATAGAATAAAAGTATTATAAATCACAATAATTAAAAACTTAAATTATTTTTAAAAGATAATTGACTATCAATGTCATAAAAATCTGAACAAGAAGAGTAACGTATTTAAAGGGCAAAAGAGTAAAAACAAACAAGAGATAAATGTAGAAAAATCAAGAAGCACCAAATGGATTATTAACATTTGTAACATTCAACACATTTCTAAATATTTTCAAATTCTTCTTGAATCAACACATATACATAATAAAAATAATAAATAATAATAATTACATTTTACTATATCACCCCTAATTAATTATTATGGTAATTTAAGCATTGTTCCACATAAGTTGAAATAGAAAAACTATTATTAATTACAATGATAAAAAATTTAAATTATTTTAAAAATATAATTGGCTATTGTCGACAGAAAACTCTGGACAAAGTTAGTAGCATATATTATTCAAAAAAAATTATATAAAAAGTATTATAAATTACAATAGTTAACAATTTAAAATATATATAAAAAATTTAATATGTTATATATTTCAAAAAAATTACATGAAAAATACTAGAAATCACGATAATTAACAACTTAAAAGATTTAAAAGATATAAAATATTTGGTCGACTCTTGAAATTATATTAGTGTCACTGAAATTGGAATAGAATAAAAGTATTATAAATCACAATCATTTAAAATTTAAATTATTTTTAAAATATAATTGACTGTCAATGCCACAAAAGTTTGGACAAGAAAAATAATACATATTATTTGAAAATTACATAAAAATATTATAAATTACAATAGTTAACAAATTAAATTATCTAAATACCTATTAAAAGTATGATTGATTATCTAAATTCTGTTTGTGTCATATAAATTGAGATAAAATTAATATATTGAAACTGTGCTAAATCTCGAATGAATCTTAAAATGTATATGCAATTCTTTTTTTTAAAAAAAACTTTTATTTAAATATATCAAAATCGAAAAGGTAAATTTTAATGCAGCACGCTAAACAATGTATAATAACTAATGTTAACATAAATAATACCAACGTTTACTAATAGAAGCATTACTAATACAAATATTACTAATATATTCTATTCAAAAAAAATTTATACACTATAACAAACGACTCCTACGTTTCAATAGAAGAAACATATACAAAAGAAAAGTTTGATAAAAAATTTACAGAAATATATTTTATAAGTATATTTTATCGTACCAATAAAAATATTTTACTGCTCAAACTTACTATTTCAACATAAATTTTAAAATTTAAAAATTACAATTCACATATTTGCT
>NW_025850856.1:0-1220 GCF_002878395.1 Capsicum annuum
ATATTTGTTATGCAAGAAGAGCTGATCCTATTTGAGCGCTGCAAAGTCTAGAGCCTGGTCCCTGCACCTCCAAACCAAACAATTATTGAAACTCAATAAGTGTTTCAAAATAAAAAGGGTGACCAAGGAGAAATAACCAGAAACAAGGAAGGTTAGTTTTTTAGGGATACAACCAAGAGGAAGGCATTGACTATGAAGAAACCTTCGTACTAGTGGCAAGAATGGAGGCTATTCGATTGCTCGTAGCTTTTGCTGCTCATATGGGCTTTACTTTGTACCAAGTGGATGTCAAAAGTGCATTTGTCAATGCTTATCTTTAGGAGGAAGACTACGTTTGTCAGCCACCAAGTTTTGAAAGTCATGAGCATCCTGAATATGTCTACAAGCTAGACAAAGCACTGTATGTCTTGAAACAAGCGCTGAGAGCATGGTATGATAGGTTGTCAAAATTTTTGCTTAACCACGGGTATTATAGTATAAAATCGACAACACATTGTTTATCATAAGAAGAGGAACAAGTTTGTTGATTGTACAAGTTTATGTGGATGATATTATCTTTGGTGCCACTGATGAAGCTTTATGTGAAGAATTCTATAAGATGATGAGCGGAGAGTTTGAAATGAGTATGATGGGTGGACTCACATTTTTTCTTGGTCTTCAAATTAAACAGACTACTAAGGGGATATCCATTCATTAGTAGAAGTACATCAAGGAGTTGCTGCACAAGTTTGATATGGGTCATGCAAAGACAAACGACACTACGATTAGTGTTAGCAAGAAGCTGAATTTGGATGAGTTTGGCATTCCTTTTGCAGAGACCAGGTATCGGGGAATGATTCGTTCACTTATGTATCTCACAGCAAGTTGCCTAGATATCATGTACAGTGTTGGTTTATGTGCCAGGTTTCAGTCAAATCCTAAGGAATCACACTTGAAAACTATTAAATGGATTCTTAGGTACCTCAAGGGAACTCAGAACCTGGTTCTCTGGTACCCTTATAGAGATTCATTAAACCTGGTACGTTATGCAGATATAGACTATCATGGGCCATAAGTGATACGGGAATTCCTAGCTCGTGACCTTTCACACGAAGCCAAGCACGTGAGTTGCAACGACTCCAAGCCTTGTTCACATTCTTGGCCATGTGTGAGGCCCTTGTGAGCCCATCTAAGGGCCTATATTTAATAAAATGTAAAGAGGCCCACCAAGACACCCCCAA
>NW_025850856.1:1320-3131 GCF_002878395.1 Capsicum annuum
TTTAGTCTTAGGGTCCTAATCTTCATGTTAGGGTTCTTAGATTCTAGGATATTTTGTATCAAGTTACTATCCATTATTTTGTAATCTTGTTGTTTGTATCTTGCTATAGTGAAGCCGTGTGGGGCTCTTTCGATTCACTATAGTTATTGCAATCTTGTGTTATTTATCCATCTTGTTGAATATTGTCGTTGTTGCCTTGAAAACCTAGAGAAGCCGAGTGGGACCTTTGATTCTCTAGTGATGTTGTTCTTGTTGTTCTCTTGATTCTTTGTTGTAAGTTTGATCTCTTGTATCAACAAGAAAACAAAATTTCATCGCGTTATCCACAGCTGAGGCTGAATACGTTGCAGCTGCCTCTTGTTGTGCACAGTTATTATGGATTAAACAACAATTGGAGGATTATGATATGAAGATCAGTTGTATTCCAATCATGTGTGACAACACAAGTGCCATGAATATGGCTAGGAACCCGGTTCACCACAAGAGGATTAAGCATATTGATGTAAGACATCACTTTTTGAGGGACAATGTTGAGAAAGGAAAAATTGAAGTCCATTTTTGTAAAAATGAGGATCAATTAGCGGATATATTCACTAAGGCCTTGAACAGAGAGAATTTTGAAAAGAACCGGGTGGAGCTTGGTCTACTCACTATGAACTAATGTTATGAACTTCCCCTCAAGTACTTTGGCTAGGAAAGTTGACAAACACCAGCCTGTACTTAACTAATTTAGTTTCATATTTTTATAGGTACACATTCTAGACATCATCAAAATACAAGGCGAGATAGTTCATTGATTATACTTTAGCTTCCAGAGCAACTGAGCACGGAGAAGGGTAAAAACAAATAAACTATAAGGTATGTACCATATAGTCATGTATTGTGTGTGGTTTTGTACGAAATGTGTGAAATTATTGAGCACTAGTAGAAACCTGGTTCCTATATTGCTGAAGATGTTTCACCAAGTTTGGTATCTCTTCTGTTGTGGACCCCACAAATCACGTCAAAACCGCCTCTTCTCTTTACAATACCCATTTTCCTTCCCTATTTAAAAAAAAATGATAAACCCCCTTCGTCTCCCCTTCTCACAGCTTCTTCTCCATCAATCCTCTTAAACTTTTTTAAACCCCAAAATCCTCATCTTCTTCTTGTTCCTTTATCAGTGGAGTCCAATACTTGGTCGTTGGTGGAGTATTCCGACGATGATGACTCGTCTCCTCCCCAAACCAAAACCATATCCGATTCTCCTAGTGGGAATGATATTTTCACTGTCCCTATGCCCTTAGCCGATGCCACCCACAGTCCTGGTGGTGTTCCATCTCCCACACATCACTCTCACACTCTAACCCTTGATATACCACATCTCTCTCCATTGGCATGTTCTCAGGGGAAGAAATTAACCTCATTGGTCATGAAAAAGGTCTTGGTTCAGAGGATTTGCTGGCTCTTGGTGCAAATTTGGTCATGGGGATTGCTATTGTGTTGGATGCTAATAAGATTGCCTAGATTTTGCAAATTCCAGTAGCTGGTTACTTTGTTTATGACATTGATACTACATATGCAGCCACACTTATTTGGAAGTACTCTCAGGGAGAGGAGTCTACTTGCGGAAGAGTTTTATGCTGCCTCATCATCAATTATTGTTCGAATTGGTTAACAAAGTGTTGCTTCCTTGATCTGAACGTCGACACGAGGTGGGTAGACATGACTTGTGCCTTATGGAAGCTCTGGACTCTCATGAACATGCCAATCTGCCCGAGTTAATGATTAAGCATATGACAAGGGTGATTAACCCTGATCGAGGTGCACAT
>NW_025850857.1:0-1470 GCF_002878395.1 Capsicum annuum
AGATAGAATTTGAGAATTTGGACCTTAATTTGGAGATTTCAATATAACAGAAAGAGAATCGGGTCCAAACTTTTAAACTGAGCCTTGACAGCAAACAAAACTCCAAACCCGATATTGAGAAATAAGGATCCAAATTGATTTGAACCCAAAATCAACCCCATACAGATTGAAGAAGAACTATTAAACTAATTGAGACAGAAATAATGAAGAACCGAGAAAAACTATGTCGAAATCCCACCGAAGTCAACTCGAATCTCAACGAAATCAAACAAAATGTGTAATTCAACTAGTTTCAGTTGTTGGTTCAGATTTTCAAGGGCAAGAGGGAAGATTCTCTTGGTCGATAGTGGCTAATCCGTCGTGTGGTAACAGATTCCAGTGAAATCGTCGCCGAAAAGCTTCGATGCTGGCCGGATTCAGCTAAAAACCATGGGTAAATAGAGAAAATATGGGGATTTCGGACTGGAACCGTCGAACAACAGAACTGGGCATTGATGACACCGATTTAGGTGAAAATTTCACCAGAGATTCTCGAAGAATGATCGGATTTTCATCGGAATAGTATTTCGGTCAACCCGTAGACTGTTTTCAGTCTATTTTTATCCATTTTTCTCACTATTTCTTCCTTCTCAATCTCCTTCTCTCCAATTTCTATATCACTCTCTCACAGATCTCTCTCTCGTAGATCTCTCTCACTCACTCTCTCTGTCTCTCTCTCTCTGTCTCTCTGTCCGTATGTGTGTTCCGGTGAGGGTAAGGGTGAGCTTTTTCTGGTGAGATCTCGGCTGTGTGTGGATTCGTATATTTTTGGTGATGGTACAATGGTTCTGCCATGAAGGAGAAGGAGCAATTTCCCTTTTTTGGGAATTTTTCCTCCTTTGATTCTGGGTGTCTGACCCTTTGTGCGCCCTCTTCACAATTTGTTAAAAAAATGGAATAAAATGTGAGGGGCAGGGGGTTGGGTATAGGATAAAGTTTGTTAGGATAAGGTTAGGGTTTTATTAAATTTTTGTTATTTTTGTATTTTTGTGGGGTATAATTACATGGGTGATGGTACACGATAGGATAAAGTAAAAAATGGATAAAACCGATATCGGGGAGGGACGAAATTAGGTGTCTACATCATGCCCCCTTTGAATGTAAACACGAAGTGTTTTCAAACAAAGAAGTAGACAACAAGAAAGAATTTTGTCCCGATCATTATTCAAAGGAAGAAACAGAAAGAAGAAGAAGAACCAAGTTCTGATTTAAGCCATCTTACCCACCCAAGTTATGGAGGAATCAAGTGACGGTGTCTCAAAGGATTGGAAGGAAATGGATTATACCGAGTTGGAGAGTCGAGTGAGGTTCCACCAAGGTTTCACTCCGCGGCTCTGTCATTACATCAAAATGAAAATCACAAGTTAAAACATAAATGAAATTGCAAAATCCTATCTATACAGCTTCTGTTGGACTCCTGACTTAAGTTTC
>NW_025850857.1:1570-3240 GCF_002878395.1 Capsicum annuum
GCCTGGTTTTCAATTGCTTCACCTTGTTGCTTAACTTTTCATTTATTTGCCCTGTGCTTCGTACGGGCTCCTGACTTGCTATTTCATCACCCTGTTCTTCAGGCAGGCTTCTGACTTACAATTTTCTCACCCTATTCTTCAGGCAGGCTCCTGACTTGCAATTTTATCTCCCTGTTCTTCAGGTGGGCTCCTGACTTGCAATTTCCTCAACTTGTTGTTTAGCTTTCAATTGTTTCACCTCATTGCTTAACTTTCAATTTCTTTACCCTATTCTTTAGGCGGGCTCCTAACTTGCTATTTTTCAATTTGTTAACTTTCAACTTTTCACCTTGTTGCTTGAGTTTTCATTTCTTTACCTTGTTCTCCAAGCGGGCTCCTGAAATCACATCAAAAATAAAAAGAAACTTATCCCAAACAAAGATTATTATAAAGAGGTTTCATTTACCAGAAAAGTGAAGTTCCAACACAAGAATTAAATTTTGCCCCAATTTATCATCAAAGGAATTTTGCGAAAGTCACATCATTATAGGAATCAAAGAGAATGACTCGACTAAAAGGTATACCTTATAGGAATTAAGGGGGATGACTTGACTAAAATTTACATCTTATAGGAATCAAGGGGGATAACTCAACTAAAGGTACACCTTATAGGAATCAAAGCAAATGACTCGACTAAAAGGTACGTCTTATAAGAATCAAAGGGGGATGACTCGACTAAAAGGTACGTCTTATAGGAATCCAGGAAAATGACTCGACTAAAAGGTATGCCTTATAGGAATCAAGGGGGCTGATTCGACTAAAAGGTATGTCTTCTAGGGGTCAAGGGGAATGACTCAACTAAAAGGTACGTCTTATAGGAATCAAGGGGGATGACTCGAATAAAAGGTACGTCTTATAGGAATCAAGGGGGATGACTCGACTAAAAGGTATGCCTCATAGAAATCAAAGGAAATGACTCGACTAAAAGGTACGTCTTCTAGGGTTCAAGGGGAATAACTCAATTAAAAGGTACGTCTTATAGGAATCAAAGGAGATGACTCGACTAAAAGGTACGTCTTATAGGAATCCAGGAAAATGACTCGACTAAAAGGTACGCCTTATAGGAATCAAGGGGGATGACTCGACTAAAAGGTACGTCTTATAGGAATCCAGGGAAATGACTGGACTAAAAGGTATGCCTTATAGGAATCAAGGGGGCTGACTCGACTAAAAGGTACGTATTATAGGGGTCAAGGGGAATGACTCGACTAAAAGGTATGTCTTATAGGAATCAGGGGGGGTGACTCGACTAAAAGGTACGTCTTATAGGAATCAAGAGGGATGAATCGACTAAAAGGTACGTCTTCTAAGAGTCAAAGGGAATGACTCGACTAGAAGGTATGTCTTCTAGGAGTGCAGGTTCAATTTAAGAAGTGTATCACCCAGCAAATTAAAACTAAAATCCCTGGACAGGAAAGTGTGTCTCCGAGGGATATAAGATGATGAATTTTTACCATGATTTAATTATCAAACCTGTGCAGCAATATTGCTTCCTACATTTGTAAAAGCGAGAAATTACGGGCCTTGATATTTAGGCTTTAAAATCCTTGATTTGAAGGTAACATGTGTCCCTGTTTCATACAAAGAAAAGTTGTGAGTTTAAGAACATAGTGGCTGGTTTGTTGCTTTGG
>NW_025850858.1:0-745 GCF_002878395.1 Capsicum annuum
GCTAGCCCATTCCAACAGACAAACCCTAATCCTCAACCAATAGATTATAGTACAGGTAATGTACCTAGAAGACCAGCAATTAGGATAAACCCCAATACAGAACTTAGGGGCGATTATATAAAACCAGCAGGAAAGAGAATGCCGATAGAGGAACCAATTAAACTACAAGAAGGTGGTAGTAAAGGTAAAATTCTAAATATAGCAGCACATGATCCCCAAATGTGGGATACAGTAATAGACTTATGGAAAGGAATAGTAGCTGCAGATTACTTAAGACATTATACAGAAACTGATACAGAAACAATGTATAAATATTTAGAAACTTTTCTAGGAGAATCTGCAAAAGCTACATGGGAAAGTTTTAAGACAAACTGCCCATATGACTTCCAGGTTCTATTAAGTATGGGGCCAAATCCCTATAATTTTACAGATAAAATGCATATGCTATTAACAGGAAAAGATCCAAATAGTGGATTATTAGCTCTACAAAAGGAAGCATTAATCAAACTAGAACAATTAAGTATTTCACATTGGGTATATATAAAGAAATTCCTACAAGACTACTTCTATTATTGTACTGTCAGTGGAAATACCTTTAATGAAGAATTAGGCAAAAAATTGTTTAATAAATTACCAGGAGCCTTAGGAAGAGAAATAGAAGATACATGGTATAAGAGAGATGGGGTAGTTGCTAACCTAAATTTAAAATGGACAATAGGACATAGAACACAACATATAATGGATA
>NW_025850858.1:845-1699 GCF_002878395.1 Capsicum annuum
CTGTTATATACACAACTCAAAATTATGATCAGAAACAACATAAAAAGTATAAGAAAAGAAATAATCAGAAACCATATAGTAGAAAACAATACTTCTTAAGAAAGTCAAAGGCTAAAAAACCTTGGTTCAATAGAGATCGACATGTTAGAAAATATAGAAACGACAGAAATTATAAAAATAAACTAGAATGTTATACATGTGGCAATATAGACCATCTAGCCAACGTATGTCCTAAGAGAAATAATAATAGAACTAGAAATTCTCAACTAATAGAAGATTTCCAAGAAACTTTATTAAACGTAGATGAATATATGTCCGATACAGAAAGTATATACTCAATAATAAGTATTGAAATAAATGATAAAGATAATCTAAAATCTGACTCTTCTGAATCAGACGAAGATAACCTAGTTAATGAGCTAGGACAAGAAATGGAAGATTTAGACTTAAACAACCTAATGATTAATAATTTAATGAATGTTAATCAAGAATGTATACATGAATTTCAAAGAAATAAGGGTCTAGATAGTAATAGATGTCGTATATGTAATTGGTACCCAAGTAAAGACAACAGAGCTAAATGTAAAAAATGTATAAATTGTATAGAAAACACTTTAAAAATAAAAGTAGAATCAGAGATAAATAACGGACAAAAATATACGACCAATCAAATCCTAAACCTCAGGGTATCTACTCTAGAAACCCGCTTAAATGATCTGGAACAAAGATTAAATATTCTAGAAAAAGAAAAAACAAAAATCACCTTAGAAGAAACGGATACCCAAGAAGCAGTACATTTAGAAAAATTAGAAGCAGAACTTATGAATTTAGAAGATACTAATACTAATCTAATA
>NW_025850859.1:0-1690 GCF_002878395.1 Capsicum annuum
GTATGAACGAACGTGCCTTATCTGAAGACGCTGTGATGGAGGATTTTCAAACTATTATCAACAAGGTAAAATTTGTTGTGGCATCACAAGGCTTTAGGCTTAGACTAGTTTTTGGAAGTTACTAGGAATTCATTTCACAGTGTTAAAGCTTTATTTGCCTGTTTGAATGTCTTCAATTTGGGGAAGAAGCTTGCTAAACCTGAACTCAAATCATGCATTGAGGAGTTTGAGGAAAAGTTGAATAAGTTCCACATCGAGAGGAAGGAACAAGAACTTACTGCCAAAAATGCTCAAAGCCATTAACAGAAAGTGGACAGCATGGAGAGCATCACGGTAGCTCAAAAAGAAGAAGAAGACGAAATTGATGAATCTGTAATTACAGAAGGTGATTTTCCCAAAGTCAATTGTTTGTTCATTCAGCTATTACTATTTCATGTTTTATTTACAAGGTTCTCATTTTGAAACTTTTATGACGGAGGGCATCAGAGCTTCATGCTTGTCTCTATGAGTTATATGGTTCATTTATGTTTTAATTCCCGCGAAAGAATTTAAAAACAATGTAGAAGAGGTAGCAACTGTTACAAGACATCATGTCGTAGTACCTTATATCGATAGTTGATCCTTCACTACTATTCTTTTAAAAAATCCATATGATGGGGGTTTTCAAAATTTGGTACACTTAAGATGTAGATACTGATAAGAAGGCTCTCAAGTCATTTGGCGAGAGAGCTGGAAATATATAAAGAGGCTAGAAGAAAAATGGATTGAGAAAACTTACAAAGTCAATGTGCAAACATGGTGCAGATTGTTGTATCTACTGCATTTCTGATGATCTATGATGGGAAGGGGCGGGCAACAATGCATTATTTGGTTCTCTTGAATGTTCTGTAACTTTATTTTCTTGATCATGTAACAGATTCTGAAGTCACTGATCCATCAACGGATGCGGAAACAGAATGTTCCCTTTAGAACTAGCATGTGCTGAGTCGGAATCAAATTCTCATGCTTCCAGTGAGTTAAGTGATTCAGCAATTGATGAAAGTGAAATTTAATCCCCTACAAGTCGCACCAGAGGTTCCTTAGCAGCTTTTTTCTCTAACGGGGTCAACACGCACTAACACTTTTTCATTTGCAGCTGCCACTAGATCCAAAGCTAAGAACAGCAGTAAAAGCGATCAAAACCTTGGCACTTCCAATTCCATTCAAAGTCCAAATGCAATATATCTTTCGGGTGAATGCTTGGAATTTTCTTTTCTAACCTAAGTCTATTAGAAACTTTTGTCTTGACTTCTTAGCATTTGTCACGCTGCTGCTGCTGCTCAAGCTGGTGCTTCTGTCATTCATATTTTTGTTGGTCGCCTGAGGGTAAAATCTTTTGTCTTATAAGAAATTTTGTTGTTTGGATTTCTTTAATTCTTTAGACATAACATTTATCATTATTTTCAGGATTGGTTTCGCAATCACACTGTTGACTCTGAAGTTGAAAGTGCGCTTAGACGAGGACAAGACCGCGGGTTAGCACTATTTTGTTTTCCTTTTTGTTTCTGGAGTTGAAAGTGCTAGATCTTACATTTGAAGATTTGTTGAGACCATGTGTATTCTCTTCCTGTTGCATAGTGGTTATAGTTTTATTTGCGAGACCAACCTGCTAATCTATATGGCCACCGATTAAAGCCTAATCTATACGTAA
>NW_025850860.1:0-991 GCF_002878395.1 Capsicum annuum
TGGTTAGGGATTGTACTATTGCTGCACTGAATAAAGACATGGATATAGCTAGGATCCAAGCATTTGCACAGAAAATGGAAGATCAGAGGCAAAGAAAAAGAACACAGGAATTTAAAAGCGGATCTTCTAAGAGGGCCAGATCTACAGGGCAGTTTATGGCGCCACAGGGAGGTTTTAGACCTCAATTTTCTGCTAGACCACCTAGGCCATTATTTTCTTATTCTGCAGCTAGTGCTCTACCACAGCATCAGGGGTTCAGAGGCAGTCAATTTGGGCAAAGAATTGAGGGTCATAGTTTGCGATCAGTGGGTTATCATGGGCAAGGGATCATGAGCCAATCGAGACCTTCTCGAGAGCTATGTAATCGATGCGGAAAGCATCATATAGGCGTATGTCGAATGGGAACAAATGTTTGTTTTTGGTACGGTATGACGGGGCATATGATGAGAGAATGCCCACGAAGGGGCGTAGGTGGCGTAGCACGACCTTCGGGATCAGCTGTTGCATCATCGTCACCGGTATCTTATTCTGGTAGAGGCGCACAACCTGCGGGTCACGCTAGAAATGAAAAAAGAGTCGTCAGTTCCAGCGGGACTCAGAATCGCACTTATGCTTTAGCGGATCGACAGAATCTAGAGGCTTCCCCAGATGTGGTTACGGGTACGTTGCCCATATTTTCATTTGATGTATATGCTCTAATTGATCCGGGTTCTACATTATCATATGTTACTCCTTTGGTTGCTGGAAAGTTCAAAAGAACCCCCGAATTGTTAAATAAGCCGTTGGAAGTGTTTACCCCGGTTGGGGAATCTATTATTGCTAGAAAAGTTTATAAAGATTGTGTAGTAACTGTGTGTGGTCGAGACACGATGGCCAATCTTGTGGAACTAGAAATGGTAGATTTTGATGTTATAATGGGTATGGATTGGTTGGCGTTTTGTTATGCCAAAATTGACTGTTGTACGAAAAAGATGTATTTACATTTTCCTAA
>NW_025850860.1:1091-2718 GCF_002878395.1 Capsicum annuum
CCTCCGTATAGGATGGCCCCGGCAGAATTACGAGAATTGAAAGAGCAATTGAAAGATTTGCTAGAAAAGGGGTTCATTAGGCCTAGTATTTCCCCTTGGGGAGCACCAGTGCTGTTTGTGCGCAAGAAAGATGGCACATTGAGAATGTGTATTGATTATAGGCAGCTGAATAAAGTGACTCTTAAAAATAAATGTCCTCTTCCAAGAATTGATGATTTATTTGATCAGTTACAGGGTACCAAATGTTTTTCTAAGATTGATTTGAGGTCAGGTTATCATCAAGTGAGAGTCAAAGAAAAAGATATAACCAAAACAGCTTTCCGAACAAGGTATGGTCATTATGAGTTTCTAGTTATGTCATTTGGGCTAACTAATGCACTTGCAACTTTCATGGATTTAATGAATAGGGTGTTTAAGCCATTTCTAGATGTATACGTGATAGTTTTCATTGATGATATTCTAGTTTTTTCTAGATCAGAAGAGGATCATGCTAATCATTTGCGACAGGCGTTGCAAACTCTTCGTGATTGCAAGTTGTATGCAAAATTTTCTAAATGTGAATTTTGGCTAAAGTCAGTGGCATTTCTGGGCCATATTGTATCAAATGAAGGCATACAGGTTGATACTCAAAAGATAGAAGCTGTGAAGAATTGGCTAAGGCCCACAACGCCTACGGAGATTCGTAGTTTTCTTGGGTTGGCTGGTTATTATAGAAAGTTTGTTGAGGGTTTTTCTTCTATTTCAGCACCCTTAACTAAGCTAACGCATAAAGCATCCAAGTTCCAATGGAATGATGCGTGTGAGGAGAGTTTCCAAGAATTGAAGAATAAGTTGACTTCTACACCTGTGTTGGTACTTCCAGAAGGTACAGAAGGGTATACAGTGTATTGTAATGCTTCGAGAATTGGTTTAGGATGTGTATTAATGCAGCATGGTAAGGTGATAGTATATGCCTCAAGGCAATTGAGGCCATATGAGAAAAATTACCCCACACATGATCTTGAGCTGGCAGCGGTTATCTTTGCTTTAAAAATATGGCGCCACTATTTATATGGGTTTCATGTTGATATATATACTGATCACAAGAGCTTACAATATATTTTTAGTCAGAAGGATCTAAATCTGAGGCAACGAAGATGGATGGAACTATTAAAAGATTATGATGTTGATATTTTGTATCACCCAGGGAAAGCGAATATAGTAGCTGATGCGTTGAGTAGTAAGGCTATGATGGCACCTGTAGAAAGGCAAGGGATGATTAAAGATCTTCATCAATTAGCTAGTCTAGGAGTTCGTCTTCTCAAAACTCCGGACGAAGAGCTTATTGTGCATAATGCCGTGGAATCCTCATTAGTAGCTGAGGTGAAAGAGAAGCAAGATGCAGATCCTAAATCGGCTATGTGTGCCTATTGTTGATGAGCTAAGAAAAAGAATTATGACTGAGGCACATTTCTCAAGGTATTCTATTCATCCAGGGTCAACCAAAATGTATCAAGATTTGAAGGATGTATATTGGTGGAATGACATGAAAAGGAACATCGCAGAATTTGTAGCTAAATGTCCAAATTGCCAACGAGTTAAAGTGGAACATCAAAAGCCCGGAGGCTATATGCAATGCATAGATCTT
>NW_025850861.1:0-9900 GCF_002878395.1 Capsicum annuum
TTCTTAACCCAACAGATGAATGAATTAAACCACAAGCAATTTTCACAGAATGAGTCACAACTTAGAGCCTAAATGTTTCAATAGTAGTGATTCAGCACAAACTCCTGTTATAATGCCATGCCGTCTATAAGAACAATTTCATGCAAAAATCTGACTAATTACAACTAACTACTACGACTAGATCAAAACAACTATAGAATAAAGCAAGCAGTACGCAATACAGCAGACAAGGCAATCCGCAAACATATACTCGCACCCTACACTCATATGGAACACACTGCCCCCAGTGTAAATAAATAAGCAAAAACCTGGTTAGTCAGACTCGTCCTCTACATCCGGGGTCATACCCCCTACGTCAGAATCATCATCAGATTCTTCATCATTAGAGTTTTCCTCCACATCAGAGTCTAGCAGTCGGTGATCATCGTCTGTTGGCACATCATCATCTAGAGGTTCCTCAAAATTTACCCCCACTCCACACATGGCCCGAGCATGCTCATTAAGCGGGTAGTCATAGTCCAACTGCCGAAGCTCTGCATCAGTCGGAATATAACCCCCATTCATTATAGTGAACCGAGTCACGCCACACAGATGGCAAAAAAAACTCTAATCTCGAGCATGTCTCTCAGCAGTGGTAAGGTTGATGCCTTGACCAGTTTCTGGATCTTTGATTTTCGTGAGATCTACCTTCTTTGAGTTATGTGGCAACTTATGGTCTGCTGGCTCCTCCTTAATGTGCTTTCCTTAAGATTGTAGTCAACAAATTGCCAAAATTGAAATGGGACCTTTTGTGCACCCGGGCTTTTCGCATCCACATTCATATAACTGCACCAATGTTGATGGAAACATTTGTCATTAGAGCATATACCAAGAGGACTCGATCACGCCGTGACCTTCTTGTATTGTGTCCCAGGAATCAAGCAGGAGTTGACTATTCTTAACCATATGCGAGCTTCTCTGTTCAAACAAGTATATGGGTAAGTATTGTGATAACCATTATCTTTGTGATGAGTCCACCGGGTCATGGACCTTGATCCACACAACGTATGTCTGATGGCTCTGTAGGGAGGTCTGTTGTAGAGCTCCTTAAGTGGTGATGGATCCACACTTGGAGTACCCAGGAAAGAGTTGAAGAAATTAGCGTTCAATTGCAAGACTTGCCCCCGAATCTTTACTTCATTTCCCGTAGTCCTTGGGGACCAGTTAGTATAAAACTCTCAAGTCAAATCAAGATTACATTCACCCATATCTCAGAAGATAAAGTCAAGATTTAGTGCCATAATCTTTGCCAAAATGCAAGGGCAGTTCTTTGCTAAACTTTCCTTCTGCATCAAATCCACATGTACATATTTCTTCACTTTATTGTTTCTATACTATTCCTTCCCTTCCTCCAGAACCCATTTGATCCCAAAAGTGCATCGAGTCACTTGATAAGATGAGGAATCAGCTTGGTCCTTCCGTGACCTTTTGTGACCTTTTTGAGAGGTAGATGCTTTCTCTTTTCCCTATCGTCCTTTCGGAGCCATGTTACCTGAGATCATAATAGGGTCTTGTTAGTCGCATTTCATAAAATTCACTATAATCAAAAAAGAACATAGTGATGGCACCACCCCACACTTAATTTGTTTGCACAAACTAATTGAGTGAGTGATGTCAATTACTCAGACTTTATCGACATACATTTAGATGGTATGTGCCAACAACATTATTAGCGCAGTCACACTTTCAACCCTTCACTTTACATAACAATTTATCAGTTTGATATAGAGAAGCAGCACACAATGGTCGTGTAATCTTGACTATCATTTCCAACTTTATTTCATTGGAGCAATGCAAATTTTTTTTGAGCAAGACTACCACATAGAAATCTTATCATGCTATGGCATAGAAACAATCACACAATCTTATGCTTTTGGTTAATCATGACCATTATATCGATGAACGAGTCACTCACATAGTCAAGCTTACAACTCCCAAAATTATGCAATACCAATCAATGCATGCCGGAGTAAAATCAAGAATACCCACAAGAATCCTTTCCCTCAATGAAATATATTTTTCAAAAATCATAACAAACTAACCATTCTATTATCACCAAGCACTACTACAAAATCAAGTTAACCATTATAAGCGTAGCACTGAAACAATTACAGAACATAAAAGAACAACTTACTTGGTGATAAACTCGTGACGAATCGGGAAGGTGAGCTTGCAGGATTAGATGAGAAAAGAGAAGGGCTTGGAGAGGTTAAGGATGCTTGGGCGGTGCTTAGGTTTAAGGAAAATTGAGTGGTGTTTAAAGGTAGAGGATATATTTAAAGGATGAGCCATGGGTCGGGTTGGTCCATACACAAACGGGTTAGTAGGCAAAAATTATGTTGATACGTGGCGCCTATAGCATTGCCTAAGCATAAGTAGGTGGCGCCTATAGCATTGCCTAAGCATAAGTAGGCGCCGCCTAACCTATTGCCTATGTTGGCATAGGCGGCGCCTAGCCTATTGCCTATGTGAGGCAGTGAGCATAGGCAATGGCATAGGAGGCGCCTAGCCTATTGCCTATGTTGGCATAGGCGGCGCCTAGCCTATTGCCTATGTTAGCATAGGCGGTGCCTAGTCTATTGCCTATGTGAGGCAGTGAGCATAGGCAATGGCATAGGTGGCGCCTAGCCTATTGCCTATGTTGGCATAGGCAATTGGAAAAACAGGGAACTCTTGGTCGAAAAAGGTCATACCTCGGGGTCACAAAATAAAGTTGCACCACGAAACTTTTTCTTTGGGTCAAACCTACATAACTCGAGGTACGACTCTAATGTAAATCATACTTGAACCTTACACATTTGACCACTCCCACTTACCTGTATTGTTTCATCATTCCTAGACTTACCACCATTTACATGACTCACTTCTAAATCAAAATTGGGTCTAATCTCCTCTTTTGTACTTCATGCACCTACACTTAATCAAAAACAACAAAAATGATTAGAAGGATGGGTTGCCTCCCACCAAGCGCCTTAGTTGTGGTCGTGGCTCGACTTTTCTTTTTGAATTTTTATTTATCAACAATAAACTCCTAGTAAAACAAAAATGATTAAAAATGATGGGTTGCCTCCTATGTAGCGCTTGATTTATTGTCGCGGCACGACACAGTTATCTTGATTACTCAGACTTCATCAAGATATATGGTGGCTATATATTTTATCGAGTCGGTTGGACCGATATATAATTTCACTCTTTGGCCATTCACCTTAAAGACACTACCATCATCATTTTCTAACTCCACTACTCCAGATAAGTAAACTTGGCTGATTCTGAATGGACCAGACCATCTAAACTTCAACTTCCCTGGAAACAGCTTCAATCTGGAGTTGAAAAGAAGTACCAAATCACCTTTCTGAAAGTTTCATTGAATAAGCCTCTGATCATGGTACTTTTTCATCCTTTCCTTGTAAAGATCTGCTCTTTCATATGCATTTAGATGGAATTCATCCATCTCGTTTAGCTGTCCCAATCTCATATCTATAGCATCATCCCATTTCAGGTTAAGCTGCTTCAGTGCCCATATTGCTTTATGTTCTAGCTCAATTGGCAAGTGACAAGCCTTTCCATAAACTAGTTGGTATGATGACATTCCAATTGGTGTTTTAAACGCGGTCTATATGCCCATAAGGCATCGTCCAATTTCCTAGACCAATCTTTCCTGCTGGCATTCACAGTCTTAGCAAGGATCAGCTAGATTTCCCAATTTGAAACCTCCACCTACCCACTAGTTTGTGGGTGGTACGGTGTACCTATCTTATGTTGCTTAACCCCATACTTTGCCAATACGGCTCTGAACAGTTTGCTACAGAAATATGATCCTCCATCGCTTATGATGGTACGAGGTACCCCAAAACGAGAGAAGATATTTCTCTTTAAGAATGCCACAACACTCTTACCTTCATTATCAGCTAGCGCGACTGCTTCGACCCATTTGGATACATAATCCACATCAACTAGGATATATTTCATCCCAAATGAGCTCATAAATGGGCCCATGAAATCAATACCCCAGACATCGAATAACTCTACTTCAAGCATTTTGGACATGGGCATCTCATGGTGCTTTGAAATAGAACCTTGCCACTGACACTGATCACATCTTCTTACAAAATCATAGGCATCCTTGAATAATGAAGGCCAATAGTAGCCACTTTACAGTACTTTCTTGGCCATCCGATCACCTGCATGGTGACCTCCAACTTGGGAAGCATGGCTTGCTTCCAATATGCTAGGCACCTCTACATCTGGGATGCACCACCTAATAATACCATCAGCACATCATCGAAAAAGATAAGGCTCATCCTAGAAGTAATGTTTCACATCATGCATGAACTTTTTCTTTTAATGAAAGGAGAGATACTCAGGAATCACTTCGCTCACCACATAGTTGGCATAATCTGCATACCACGGTAAGTTTTCCACCATAGTTTCTAGAATCTCTTCGTCGGGGAATGCATCATCAATATCAAGGTTGGTCTGCACTGTGTTCTCACTCTCAAATCTAGATAGATGATCAGCTACTTGCTTTTCACAACCTTTTCTATCCTTTACCTCGAAATCGAATTCTTGAAGCAGTAACACCCACCTAATTAGCCTTGGCTTAGCATCCTTCTTTGCCATCAGATAACTTAGAGCCGCATGATCTGTATGAACCACTACCTTGGTTCTCAACAAGTAAGCACAAAACATTTCAAAAGCATAAACAACTGCTAAAAGCTCTTGTTCAGTGATGGTATAGTTCTTTTGTGCTCCATTCAAGGCCTTACTCGCGTAGTAGCTTGGATGAAATAGCTTTTATCTTTTCTGACCAAGTACAGCACCTAAGGCTACACCACTTGCATCACACATAACTTCAAAGGGTAGAGACCAATCAGGTGCTACAATAATATGGGCTTCAACTAGCTTCCCCTTGAGGCATTCAAATGCCTTCAAGCAATCTGCACCAAAGTGAAACTTTGCTTCCTTCTCCAAAAGTTTGCATAATGGGTTTGAAATCTTGGAGAAGTCTTTAATAAACCTCCGATAAAAGCCAGCATGACTGAGAAAACTACTAACCCCCTTCACAGAAATTGGAGGTGGTAGTCTCTCGATAACTTCAATCTTGGCTTGATCAACTTCAATTCCCTTTTCAGAGACCTTATGCCTGAGAACAATGACTTCCTTAACTATAAAATGGCACTTCTCCCAATTTAGCACCAGATTGAATTCCACACATCGCTGCAAAGCCATACTCAGATTTGCCAAGCATGATTCAAATGACTCACCTATAACCAAAAAGTCATCCATAAACACCTCTAAGGTGTCTTCAACCATATCAGAGAAAATAGACATCATACACTACTGAAAAGTGGCAGGTGCATTACATAGCCCAAATGGCATTCGTTTGAATGCAAAAGTACCATATGGGCATGTAAAAGTACTCTTCTCCTGATCTTCAAGAGCAATGCAAATCTGATTATATCCGGAATAACCATCCAAGAAATAGAACCATCTCTTTCCTGCTAATCGATCAAGTATTTGATCCATAAATGGCATTGGGAAGTGGTCCTTTAACGTCCACGAGTTTAGCTTCCGGTAGTCCATACACACTCTCTACCCAGTGACAGACCTGAGTGGAATTAGCTCATTCTTTTCGTTTGCTACTACTGTCATGCCCCCTTTCTTGGGCACACATTGTACAGGACTCACCCATTTACTGTCTGAGATTGGATACACCACCCCTGTATCTAACCACTTTATGATTTCTTTCTTCACCACCTCTTGCATAGGTGGGTTCATACGACACTGATGCTCAATAGTGGGTACGCAATCTTCCTCGAGATGAATCTTGTGCATACATATGCCAGGAGGGATACCAATTATATCAGCAATAGTCCAACCAATAGCTCTTCTGTACCTCTTTAGAACAGAGATGAGAGCCTCTACTTGTTGTTCACCTAAATCAGCAGCAACAATAACCGACAGTGTATCTCCACTACCCAAGAATGCATACCTTAGATGACAAGGTAGCTCTTTCAATTCTAGCATCGGTGGCTCTTCAATAGATGGCTTCACCGGTGGTGAAGGTCGATGTTTAAGGTCAAGGTCCAGCTTCTTGGGGGCATATGAATACAACCCCATTCCTGTCAAAGCACAGATAGTTCCTTCGTACTCTTCAACATCCTCATGCTCAAAGTTCAAAAGCACAGCGGCCAATGGCTCAATAGTAAGCTGCTTCTCTAAAGATAATTCCTTCTCATACTCATAATAAACATCATCTATAGAGAACACATTCATATATTTGGGCTGTTTCATTGATTTGCATACATCAAAACGTACCACTTTGTCGTTCATCCAAAATAAAAGCTTATTTGCTCGCAGATCAATAAGCACACTTCCTATTGGGAGGAAAGGTCAACCCAAGATTATGGGCACCTTAAAATCCACCTCGCAATCTAAAATAACAAAGTCTACAGGAAAAATGAAGGTAGAAACCTTCACAAATACATCATACAAGATACCAGCAGGTCGTTCTACCGACCTATCTACCATTATAAGTCGTATGTTGGTTGGTGTAGGATCGCCCAACCCCAACTGTCTATAAATTGCTAGTGGCATCAAATTAATGCTAGCCCCTAAATCACACAAAGCCTTGGCAAAATCTAAAGATCCAACTGTGCAAGGAATAGTGAAAGCACCTGGATCTGCCTTCTTCTGTACCAAATACCTCATGGCAATGGCACTGCAATGATGAAAATTATCTGCCAGTTCATAGCTCGCTGCCCTTTTCTTTGTCAAAAGGTCCTTCATGAATTTGGCATATCCTGGCATTTGCTCCAGTGCCTCCACCAAAGGCACATTTACAGTCAGCTGCTTCAGCATGGTCATGAATTTACTGAACCTGGTGTCATCAGCTTTCTTCTTCAGTCTCTGAGGAAAAGGTGGTGGTGGATTTGGAAGAGTTTTCTCCACCACTTCCTTTTTACTGTGCTTCCCATTATCAATCTTTTCAGACTGTTGACATCTAGGTGTAGTATCATGAACGTTCTCATCCTGATCTTCAACTTCTATAGAATTATCACATTCTGCTTCAATAACATTCTCCTCTATACTATCAACCACAGGCTTGCCCTTGGATGGATTCTCCAACACTTTACCACTTCTAGTTGTAATAGACAAACATGATCTATCTTTTCTTGAATTTTGGACAGTGTCACTTGGTAAAGTGCCAGCTTTTCTTTGATTGAATGTCGCTGATAATTGACTCATTTATTGTTCCAGCTGTTTTATTAAAGTAGAATGCGAGTCAACTAATTGATTTATTGAGAACAAATCATTTTTTACCTCAGTTACTCCCGTGTTGGTTTCCTCCACTCCTTTCAATAGCTTAGCCATCATATCCTCCATGGACATCTTCCCAGAGCTAGATGCAGCAGCTTCACGATTTCCAGGAGGGACATACAAACCACTCCTATCATTTTTATTCTTATAATTCCCTTGGTCTCGGTCTTTGTATCTAGATTTTTCATAATAGTTCCGACCTTGGTTTCCTTGGACATTGCTCGGAAACCCCCTTGATTATTTAAGTAATTTGCTTCCTCCTCAGAATTGGAGTCATCTCTTCCCTGCGATACAACAGTTTTGACCTTTTCTGTCTTTCCTGATAATAAATGCTTGGTAAGAAGGTCCATCTGCATTTTCATGTGAGCCATATCCTGGTCACGTTCCTCTTCTCTGCGCCTCTGTTCTGTCATCATGCTAATAGATACAGTAGAGCTTGCTACCTCAGAATCCCTAGTATGCCAAGCTCTACTTTGCTTTTTCATATGATCTAGCATATCACATGCTTCAACAAACATAAGGTCCATGAATGACCCACTCGCAGCATTATCTACCACTGGCTTAGTCACCGAGTTCAAAGCCCTATATAATATTTCCATCAAGTGGACATTGGTCATCTGATAATTTGGGCACCGCATAAGCTTCTTCTTGAACCTCTCCCATGTCTCGTGGAGGGCTTCAGTTAGAAGCTGTCTGAAATTGCTTATCTCATCTCTTAATTGTGCTCTCTTGGATGGCAGAAAGAATCTTTCTGGGAATGCTTCTTTCAGTTGCCTTCAATTAGTAATAGAGTCAGGAGTTAGCCCGTTTAACCATAGAGTTGCCTCTCTAGATAGAGACAATGGAAATAAGCGCAGCTGGATTGCATTCTGTCCAACCCCTGGATTATCAAACGATTTGCATATTGATATAAAATTAATCAAATGCATATTTGGGTCGTCGCCTGCAAGTCCACCAAATAACCCTTTGAGTTGCAATAGCTGGATCATGGTGCTAGTGATATTGAACTTGGCTCCGGGTGCCAAGGGCAGAGAAATAATAGCCCCTGTGGCACCAGCCCCATCCAACTCGCCATCATCATCATCAAACGCAACCTACACAGCTCGGCATTTAGGTCTCATCCTAGCTTGACGATCTCTATTGATATTCTTGTTCAATGAAGCAACCACATCATCTGCACGCCTTGGATTTAATAACTCATCATCAACCAGATTCTCATCCTCAAGATTTGGTACCCGACCTGGGTTATCAACATTCTGTTGGTTTACTCGCGCAGCTGCTAATACAGCTAATCTAGCCTGCTCCTGTTGAGTGGCCATCCTTTCAATGTCTCATTGTGCATCCATTCTGCCAACGAGCTGTGGTTCAGGATTTATAGGTAATAATGGCTGACCAGATCTTCGTGTATTTGGCATGCACTCCACCAAACCTGAACAAGACAAAAACAACAAACAAAAAGTAAAATTTGAGAATCTTTGACCAAAGGGTCCATTAACTATCACAAACTTAGTTGACAACCGTATTAACCGGCAACGGCCCAAAAATTTGATACACCCAAATTACAACTCTCGTTAGAAAGTGTAAGCGGTCGCTGTCAAATATAGAACCCAACAAGGTTGGGTGTCGAATCCCACAGGGAATACTATGGTCACTAAGTATTGCAATTATTATTAGACTGTTGATCGAAGGTTCCAAGATAAGGGGGGTTTTGGTTTAAGTACACAATAATACTATTAGTGTAACGAATGAGACGATATATGTAAGAATATTTGATCACACAGAATAACAAGTTAGGGTTATGTCTACCTTGTAGCTTCTACCTCTCTATTAACTATGAGTAATATGGATTTTATGCATGCATGCACTTATAGAGAGACGTATTCTAATTCTAAATCCAAGTGTTTTTCAACCATCAAGGATTTATTTACCTTAGTTCTTTCATATCCAAAGTGTACAACAAATTTTACTAACTCTCCAAGAAGTTAATCCTTCTAGGGCATTAACGTGCAAAATAGAGATTGGAAACCCTATTTTCTCGTCACACTCTCTTTTCCAAACAATAACTTTCCTATCGAACAAGTTATTGTTATAATGGCGCATTCCCTATGTTTGCAACCACGAGAATTCAATTATAATGAAGAGAGTAATGATATAAGTGGATTACACATCATAAATTCACAAACCCATAGCAATAGAGAGTATACTACAAGGTTTCCATAACCCTAACAAATGAGCTTAGCTACTCATGAATAAAACAGAAATCAACATAGAAATATTCATCATACCAAAACAACGAATGATCTTGGTGATGAAGATGACTAGCGAAATTAAGAGAGAAACACGTTTCTCTCTCTCTCTCCGTTGCTCAATGCTAAGCCGCTATTCCTTTTGTGTTCAAAACTAATACAGAATCTGAATATTGAATAATCCCTAAAAATTCAGCAATAAAGCTTTTTAATAACATCCTTCTCTAATAAATTTCTACTGCAATCCTTAACTATTTAAAAATACTGAGTTTGCCCGGGAAAAAGTTCCCATGCA
>NW_025850863.1:0-2717 GCF_002878395.1 Capsicum annuum
ATGCTTTCTAATGTTGGAAAAATTACACTTATTAAGCATGTCCTGCAATCCATACCTATTTATACTCTCTTTGCCCTCAACCTGCCTAAGGGTACCATCTGCCTTATTGAGATGTATTTTGCTAACTTTCTTTGGGGAACTAGTGATGGTAAAAATAAGTATCATTGGAGTAAGTGGGAAAATCTATGTTTCCCGAATGATGAAGGGGGCGTTGGAATAAGAAGCATGCATGATATCTCCAATTCATTGATACTTAAAAGATGGTGGAGGTTCAGGAGCCAACCATTTCTTTGGGCTGATTTTTTAATGAAGAAATATTGTAACAGATCACATCCAGTGAGCAAAGTTCCTACGTCAGCTGACTGACACACTTGGAAAAGCCTGATGAAGATCAAAGCGCAAGCTGAACCTCACATTATATGGAAAGTTCAAGCAGGAAATTCCAGGTTTTGGTGGGACAATTGGATAGGTTTAGGTGCCTTGGCCAAGCTGTTACAGGGCCCAGGTAATTCTCTTAAAATTCTTATCAACTCTTTTATTCAGAATGGTACCTGAAACTTTGAAAATTTAAGTACGGTTATTCCTAATTACATTGTGAACCTGATTTCTAATGTTGGAATTCGTAATAACAACGCACTTTACTACCCCATATGGAATTCCTCTGAGAATGGTATATTCACTAATAATTCTGCCTGGCCGATTGTTAGGAAACAAAGACCCAAAAATGATTTCCTGAATAATCTTTGGCATAACAGAGTTCCTTTTAAAATCTCTTTTCTGGCGTGGAGGATGATTAAAAGGAGATTACCTTTTAATGACGTCATCATTAAATTCAATATTAACTCACAAAGTGATTGCTTTTGTTGTAGGATTGTATAAAATGATACTATGCATCATGTTTTTGCCAAGGTGACGCAGCAAAGCACATAAGGAATAGCATGGGAAATCCCTTTGGAATTCAACATGTAAATCAACCAATTGTCGACATCTTTAACACTTGGTGGAGTGTAAGACCAGAGAATGATATCCATAAAATTTTATTGAAGATCACTCCAAGTATCATTTGTTGGGAAATTTGGAAACAATGGTGTTCTTGTAAATTTGGAGGCCAAAGACACTTCTGCTACAGTAAGATGATTTATCAAGCTTTTGGTCTTATCAAATCTGTAATGATGAAATATTTTAAAGACTTGCAAGACATCAATCACTGGCCAACTCTGTGTCTCACAATAAAGAAGCTCAGGCCATTTCAAAAGTTACATCAGGTCACTTGGAGCTTCCCTCAAGCTGACTGTATTAAAATCAATACAAACAGTAGTTTCTTACATGGAAGTGATAAGGCTGGTATTGGTGGAATTGTATGGAATAGTCGAGGTGATATGGTTATGGCATTTTCCATTTCTGTCAGTTGTAGTAGCAGTAATATAGCAGAGGCGTTGGCAGCCGAGTTTGGAGTGAAATGGTGTGAATATCAAGGATCCACTAGTTTCACTCTCGAACTAGGCTCCACGATCATAAACAACATGCTGAACAATAATCTTGTCACTAATATGAAGCTGAAACAAGTTGTGGACAACATCAAAAGTATCAAGAATAGAATTGGGATTCAAGTAACTCACTGTTTTCGGGAGGGGAATCAAGTTGCTGACTGGTTAGCCAAATTGGCTTCCACCTCTACGCAGATTCTTATCACTCAGTCCCTTTCTCATCTTCCTAGAAAGGATAGAGGCTTCATCCAATTACATAAATGGATGATGCCAAGTCTTAGATGTAAATATGACAAATCCAACTTCTTTGTTAGCTAGCATAGATTTCTGTATGTACCAGAAGGCAATATAATTGTTTATGCCTTCTGGAGGGGTGATATCACTTATGATTGATATCACTAATGGTTGTGTGTTGTATCGAGGTCAGGCCTAGCCCCCCTCTGCCACTTTTTGCTAATACAACACAACTCAAAGCTCATCTGGGTAATTGATTTTTAAAAATTAAAAAAAAAGAAGAACAAAGTAACAAAATCAAATATTAATGATGTTTTTAGATTGAGGAATAATGGATTTTTGATTTATTGAGAAATGAGTTTTCTTGAAAATCACACTATTGTATCTTCCGTCTCTAGATGTATTAGTCTTGTTTATTAGACTATTCTAATAATTGATTTCTTGTAGATTAAAATGTGTATTTATCCTCAATCTGTTAAATTGAATTGCAGACAGCTCTGCTTCTTTAATCTTGTGTGTCAAGTTTCATCCAATTTTCTGTGAAGATAATCAAGTTACAAAGTTATATCTATCTATATATATATATATATAAACATATATAAGTATAAAGCTTGTGCCGTATGAATTAAAGCAATAATTTTGTTAGTGTGATCAAAAATTACCCTGCATAAAAAGTGCTGGACCTTTCAATCATGCATTGTTAATACAAGTATCATGAAGCTAAATATGACTAGTTTTTCCAATGGAAAAGAGAAAGTGTTGGAAGGTGCCAAGATTCTATTAATAAATTCAATAACTAGAATTTTTTGGCCATAAGAGAAAAGATAAATTTTTGACAGAATTAACCTATCTTAAAATACACTTTAATTACTAGAAAGAGATCACTTCTATTTGGACTCAGTTGGTGGCAACTTGTAACGACACATGGGACAATTTAGGTTTTTAAGAAGCCAAGTCTCGATGCAGCCATAATGGGAACTGTGGCTGCAAAGCAAG
>NW_025850864.1:0-1029 GCF_002878395.1 Capsicum annuum
TAACCTTATATTAGTAAACATCCTTATAACCTTAACGGCCACCGTTTAGCCGTATAACCTTATATTAGTAAACAACCTTATAACTGTAACGGTCACCGTTTAACCTAATAACCTTATAAAGTTATAACCTTAACGGTCACCATTTAAACTTATAACCTTATAACCTTAAAGGCCAATGTTTAACAGTATAACCACCGTTAAGTAAACAAACTTATATTAGTAAACAATCTTATAACCTTAATGACCACCGTTTAACCTACAACCTTATATTAGTAAACAGCCATATAACCTTAACAGCCACCGTTTAACCTTATAACCTTAGAGACCACCGTTAAACCTTATAACCACCGTTAAGTAAACAACCTTATAACCTTAACAGCCACCGCTTAACCTTATAACCTTATATTACTAAACAACCTTATAACCTTAACGACCACCGTTTAACCTTATAACCAGCGTTAAGTAAACAACCTTATATTAGTAAACAACCTCATAACCTTAACAGCCACCGTTTAACCTTATAACCTTATATTAGTAAACAACCTTATAACCTTAAAGGCCACCGTTTAACCTTATTACCTTATAACCTTAACGACCACCGTTTAACCTTATAACCACCGTTAAGTAAACAACCTTATATTAGTAAACAACCTTATAACCTTATAACCTTAACGATCACCGTTTAACCCTATAACCTTATATTAGTAAACAACTTTATAACCTTATAACCTTAATCTCTGCCAAGTATCTCATATCGTAGAATGTAGATCATTATAAATCACAATAATGAACAAGTTAAAATACTTTTTCAAAAATAGATAAAAGTTCTATTCAACTCTCAAAATTTTATCGGTGCAACATAAATTATGACAAAATAAAAAATTATCTTAATTAATTGCAACTAAATATTTAAAGTAAATCAATTTTATTGTTTTAATTGACTTTTATATAAAAAATAATCTTTTTATTTAATTATTTATTGTAGAAAATTAAATTTTTAAATTACTTTTTCCTTATACAGAAATACTA
>NW_025850865.1:0-891 GCF_002878395.1 Capsicum annuum
CTCTTTGAAGAGCTGCAATGTACCTAGGAGTCCAACAAGTGCTTCCATCAAAAGCCAGGTTGTGAAAACAACAGATAACAGAACAAGGATTCCTTCTCTTCAACTACCCAAGACACCCGAGCCACTGATAACCTCTATAAGTGAGAACAAGGCAGGAATGCAAAGTAACCGTACCATTTCATCTGAATTCCAGAAGCCTTTGACTAGCAGTACTCATGGAAAGGGATCTCAAATACGAAGATCACTTCGGACTATTGGGATAATGGTTCTGATAGAAAGTATGTAAACTATAGCTTTTCGAAAGTTCAACATTGTGATTCTGTTGCCTGAGATACTCCTGTTAACTTCCCGTCCTTATCATGGATGCATAATCGTGTTCTATTTGTGAAAATTTACAGGAACCAACAGAAAAGGACTAAAGCAGCAGCCCCATTATCGCCTTTTAGTTGCCAAAATGAGGAGAAGTCATCAATGGCATCTAATGCAAGGACACTGAGAAGACAATCCTTAACTGGCATCTCACTACCAATCATGTCGAGAAGATCTTCACTTGGAGGAGGGAGCATGCAGGATTCTTGTAAGTAAAATAAATTTAAAGTTTCAGTTAAAACCCAATACCGATCAAATATAGCATTTACAGAATCGTCGTCATTTTACAGGTGCAAATGAAAGTAGAAATTGCAAAACTCCAGGCGCGTCAGCCAAGTTAACAAAGAGGTGGCTATGAGGAAACAACACTAAGTAGTTAACACCAAGAAGCTGATACATGAAATAAAGATTGAAAGACATAAATAGCTGGAAAGGGAGATTAAAATAAGTCAGTCCACCTCAGCAACCAGTTCAAGAAAGTAGTTATAACTTTCAATTAGTTAGACAGTTTTTACTGTCACT
>NW_025850865.1:991-3023 GCF_002878395.1 Capsicum annuum
TATAGCTTTTCGAAAGTTCAACATTGTGATTCTGTTGCCTGAGATACTCCTGTTATCTTCCCGTCCTTATCATGGATGCATAATCGTGTTCTATTTGTGAAAATTTACAGGAACCAATAGAAAAGGACTAAAGCAGCAGCCCCATTATCGCCTTTTAGTTGCCAAAATGAGGAGAAGTCATCAACGGCATCTAATGCAAGGACACTGAGAAGACAATCCTTAACTGGCATCCCACTACCAATCATGTCGAGAAGATCTTCACTTGGAGGAGGGAGCATGCAGGATTCTTGTAAGTAAAATAAATTTAAAGTTTCAGTTAAAACCCAATACTGATCAAATATAGCATTTACAGATTCGTCGTCATTTTACAGGTGCAAATGAAAGTAGAAATTGCAAAACTCCAGGCGCGTCAGCCAAGTTAACAAAGAGGTGGCTATGAGGAAACAACACTAAGTAGTTAACACCAAGAAGCTGATACATGAAATAAAGATTGAAAGACATAAATAGCTGGAAAGGGAGATTAAAATAAGTCAGTCCACCTCAGCAACCAGTTCAAGAAAGTAGTTATAACTTTCAATTAGTTAGACAGTTTTTACTGTCACTGTTCATTCTCAAATCATTTAATAGTAGTTACAATTGTATTCATAGTGTATTCCATTTTCAGATAAATAGGGAATCTGTGCAATAAAGAATCATCAATAACAAATATTAGTTTTTGTTCTAAATTTCTCTCTATGGTGTTGCAATATTTTCGATCCACACGTTCAACTACACTAAAGTAAGTGAACACCAAAAAAAATATTAAATTAACATGAAAATTTAGAAGTAGAATATAGCTAAAGTATCTACAAAATAATCAGGAAAAGTTCAACTTAAAAGAGAGCAGGATATTATCTGAAGGAGTTAGAAGCGACATGAAAAAATTAAATAGTTACCAATAGTTTTGTTAACTAGACATTTTATAGTAGTGGATGTTTAGAAGTACCGACTGTTTAAACCAACCCTTTTGTCAATGAAAAGCCACCTTTTCAAACTTTTCTTATAACTACTACTGGGAATGGATTCCATTAAGTATGGGCTTCCTACAATCTGAAAAAGTTGAAAATATTATGTGATATGATTCTGAAATTAGTTGTGTGATATAACACTGACAGAAAATTATTGCACATTACCTCATCTCCCGAACCACACTGCATTTACACTACAAAACAGAACATTTTGCCTCGCAATTTATTTGAGTCTAACGTATCTTCCTACCTGGAAAAACATGCTAGCTATGTGTCGAAACAATATTATATGACCTCTTATATGAAAGTTTACCATCACGGAAAAAACAAAGAAAATTAAAAACATTTCATGCTAACAGGCGAAGAATAGACTTGAATTCTTACTAAATATATTTTCAGTTGAAGAAAATTCAATAAACCCTCGACTCAAACAAATAGAACAAAAACTACATCACAACAACACGATAAACAGATGCAAATCAGCTGAAAAAACCATACCCTCTATAAGAAATTTTTATCAAAAATCATAATTATATCAAAAGAAAACACCAAATAAAAATAAAGAACAACCATAAACAACTCAAATGAATTCAACCAACAATTGGAAACAAAAAAACACCCTAAAAGATGTAGAGAAGATTACTTTCAGTAGGAAATACACATAAAACTCATGCATGCCACCTGCTTCGATTCAAAAATTCAAATTCATGTATCTGAGTTGACATGCATACAAAAAGACGTTCAGAATTGGTAAGATTAACATGCCTAACACAAATTATATTTGAAACTATAGTAATTATCCATCGCAACAAAAAAATCATTTTGGAACAACTCTAAATCAACTTGCTTTCACCTTTCCTTCAGCCAAAAACCCCAAACTAACATGCATCAAATGTTCAATTTCTGGTATAACACAGATAATCTCACTTTTTTACATACAAGTATTTAACATTGATGCTTTAATTCACTAAAATCACTCCTCTTTCTCTCTAAAATGTAACTTTTAATTGAAGCTAAGAGAAGTA
>NW_025850866.1:0-505 GCF_002878395.1 Capsicum annuum
CAAGAAAAAGAATGTCAATAGAAGAACCAATTAAACTACAAGAAGGAGGAAGCAAAGGTAAAATTCTGAATATAGCAGCACATGATCCCCAAATGTGGGATACAGTGATAGACTTATGGAAAGGAATAGTAGCTGCAGATTACTTAAGACATTATACAGAAACAAAAACGGAAACAATGTATAAATAGTTAGAAACCTTCTTAGGGGAATCTGCAAAAGCTACATGGGAAAGTTTTAACACAAACTGTCCATATGATTTCCAGGTTTTATTAAGTATGGGACCAAATTCCTATAATTTCACAAACAAAATGCATATGTTATTAACTGAAAAAGATCCAAATAGTGGATTATTAGCACTACAAAAGGAAGCATTAATCAAACTAGAACAATTAAGTATTTCGCATTGGGTATATATAAAGAAATTCCTACAAGACTATTTTTATTATTGCACCATCAGCGGAAATACTTTTAATGAAGAATTAGGCAAAAAATTATTCAATAAATT
>NW_025850866.1:605-1299 GCF_002878395.1 Capsicum annuum
TACAAATACAAAAACAATTAAAAAGAAATGAAATGAATTTCTGTAAATCTGTTATCTATACAACCCAGAATTACGACCAGAAACAATACAAAAAATATAAGAAGAAACATAATCAAAAGCCATATAGTCATAAACAATACTTCTTAAGAAAATCAAAAGCTAAAAAACCATGGTTAAATAGAGATAGACATGTTAGGAAATATAGAAATGATAGAAATTATAAAAACAAATTAGAATGCTATACTTGTGGAAGCATCGACCATTTAGCTAATGTATGTCCTAAAAGAAATTATAATAGAACTAGAAATTTTCAACTAATAGAGGATTTCCAAGAAACTTTATTAAATGTTGACGAATACATGTCAGATACAGAAAGTATATACTCAATAATAAGTATTGATATAAATGATAAAGATAATCGAAAATCTGATTCTTCAGAATCAGAAGAGGATAACTTAGTTAATGAACTAGGACAAGAGATAGAGGATTTAGACTTAAAGAACCTAGTAATCAATAATTTAATGAATATTACTCAAGAATGTATACATGAATTCCAAAGAAATAAAGGTCTAGACAGTAATAGATGTCGTATATGTAATTGGTATCCAAGTAAAGACAATAGAGCTAAATGCAAAAAATGTTACTTAGAAGCATGTATAAATTGTATAGAAAACACTTTAAAAATAAAAGTAGA
>NW_025850867.1:0-1352 GCF_002878395.1 Capsicum annuum
ATATTCTTAATACTATCTATATGACTTTTTACATTATAAAAAAGGGAAAGTACTCACAAAAATACTTGAAGTTTGACCGGATTACCAGTTGAGTATACTGAACTTTGCGGGAGTCCTATTACCTCTAATTTTTTTTTTTCGTATTTTAATTGCATATATCTGCCACTTGGCCCATTGTGTGTTAGTCACGCACATTGAGCGCGTGAAAAGTGTTAAAAACGTTATAAACTCTTTTTTTTTGCCAAACAGTCCCTTAATTTTCTAATTTTTAAAAGTTTAATATTTTTTATTTATTTTTTCATTCTTTCACTTCTCTCTTCTCTCTTCTCTCTTCTTTCTTTCTTTTCTTCAACAATGGAGTATTCAACAATGGTTGCTTCATTGTTAATTGAAATTGCACAATGTACTACACTTCAATTTCAACTTTATTTCGAAAGTGACTTCAATAAAATTTCTTCCGGAAGTCTTCAATTGTTCAATGTATTCCGAAAGTTTATAACATATTTTCATTGTTGAATAAAATTATGTAGTTCAATTTTTTAGTCCTGGAAGTCTAATTATTTAGTTCAATATAAATCTTTATTTTTATTTTTTTATTAAAATAATACTCACATAATCATTGTCTTCATTCCACATACAGTGAAGATCACTAACCATGGGACTTTGGATTAAAAAGGACTCTCAAGCTGTACAATTAAGTGGGAGTCCTCTAAGGTTTTTAAATTAGGTGGGAGGGACAACTTTTTTTTTTTTTAAAGTTTTTTCGTCCTAACTACTGTTTCAGTTGTAGAGCAACTTTGGTAGTTGTTCGACAACTTTGCAAAGTTATTCAACAACTACCAAAGTTGTTCAACAACTAGGTGTAGTTGTTTGACAACTGCGACAAATTGTTCAACAACTGCGCGAAATTGTTCAGACAACTAATGTAATTGTCCAACAACTATCCCAGTTATTCAAAAAGACTTAGTTTTTTTTTAACAAATTTGTGGGACCCACTTGTCCCCTTTTCTTAATTGAAAACTTGAGGGGGTCTTTTGATTCATTTTTCTCACTAACCATACACACACACACTACCATAGAGATAGAATTGAAAGAGGGAAGAATCGAGAGAGGGAGAGAGAATCGAGAGAGACTGTGAGAAATTGAGAGAAAACAAGAGAGGAAAACAGGTTGTTCCTCAATTTTTCGGAGGCCAGGTCTCGTCGGAGCTCCGGCAATAGCCGAATCTGGGAAACATAAACTACTGATTTTGCGATTTGAAGAAAATTATTGAAGAAAGTTTTCGATTTGAATTTGAAATTTGGGAAAAAATTCTCTTAAAAAAATAGTATGAACTAAATAAAAGTTAAATT
>NW_025850868.1:0-516 GCF_002878395.1 Capsicum annuum
TTTTCTCTTAAAGATTTCGAAAACCACTTTCAACTCCCAAAATTTTTGACCCTTTCTGATTTTCCCCACCCAAGAATTTTCAAACAAATTTTTTTTTTCAATTCTCCCCCCAAATTTTTCAACATAAAATCCTCGAATTTTCCATCCTCTTGATTTTTACAGTCCAAAAACGAAGGAAAGGAGAAATTTTCCCCTTAAATTCCTAACCCAGGAATTTCCAACCAAAAATCCTCAGAACCTTTCCTTTCCTTATCAGACCTCAAAATTTCCCAACCCTAGTTTTTCAACCTAAGAGCCTAAAAGAGAAAAGCCTCCTAAACAGTGACCCCCAGGGCTCTTTATATAGAGGAAGGATTAGGGTCTTTTAGGGATTTAGAAGAAAAATATTTTTTGAATTTGAAATTCGAGAGTCTTCCCCCACAGCCCATTTTTGTACTCAAATTGTACCAAATTTTGGATTTTTTCCCCCAAAAAAATGAAATGGGTGGACCAATTAAAAATAGGGTAAAACAAATT
>NW_025850868.1:616-3494 GCF_002878395.1 Capsicum annuum
AAAAAAAAATGAAATGGGTGGACCAATTAAAAATAGCGTAAAACGAATTCCATTCCAAACCAATGAAAAACGACTAGATATGTATGAATTCGTACCGTGATATCCGAGATTTACGGGGTTGGAACATTGGAGGGACACCCGGCCTCGTCTGTAGAAGATTCAAAGGTTTTCTCTGAGAAAACAAGAACAGGAAAGGGATCTTTAGACCGTTGCTGAACTGGAAATGGGTCAGGGATCGGGTTTTTGCCGGGTCGAGTTGTCATCATTATTTTGTCATCAGTGATGTGTTTGTATGCTGGTTTTGGTTGTTTGTTCGAGTTTTCTAGTTGATGGAACGGTTGTTTTGTTTGTTGAGGCAGATAAAGAAGAAAGGGGTTTGGGCCGGGTTGGATGGTTGTTGGACTGGGTTATTGATTGCTGTTAAATTGGGTTAGTGGGCTGCTGACATTAAGGAATTGGGCCTGGGGTAGTGCTGATTAAGTTGGGTGTTAAAATTGGGATGGATAGTTTAGAAAATAGTTTCAATTAACATTTAACCCATTCTAATTAAATTTTGATCAAATTAAAGGTTAATTGGCCAAATGTATTGCGATTGTGGCCAATTTAATTTCAATTTATGATCAAATTTAATAGATTGATTAAATTGAATTGAAATTAAATACAAACTAATACTTCTTTTAATCCCGAGTTTCTTGATTTAATAAAACCAAACAAGTATTTCTCCAAATAGATTATTTTTGAGAATAAATTATATTTAAATCAAGATTTAATTATTTAAATTTATTTTCCAAATAATCCTTAATTTAAAGTCCAATTTTGATGAAATGTTCATTTAAATGACATCATTTATACAATCTCGTATATGAAAATATGAAAGATATATAATTATCACTTAAATGATATATTTAGCCCAAATACCTATTTTAAAATGCATTTATTTGAAAAAAAACAAGTGATGTGAATTTATTTGAAAATCGAAGAAACTAGAGATTAAACGTAGTTGCGGAGGAAAATAATTAGGTGTCAACAACTGCCCCCTCCCTTTGGGTAGGATGGATGCAAGTAATCCTGGGAAAAGGGAGGTTGACGTTCCTAATTTTTGTCTGACCACAAATTCGTATCTAGGAGAGGTTGGTTTTCCGCACGAATTTCATGGAGTTATAGCCGAACCTCGGTATTAGGTTTCCTACATATCTCAGGTTACATGAGATTCAATCCACTTTTAGTTCATAGAGCTTGATTTAAAGCACGATTTTACAAAAATTCACTAGTTATCTCAGCTTAAGAGTTTTTGATAAAACCGAGAAACTAGGGAATAAAGGGATTAGGGGGAGGTTGGAATGCAGTCGAATTTTCTACACAGAACCCAGCCTACATATCCTTGAGACTCAGGGAATCAGAATGTTGTAGTTTGACTCTATCGGTAGAAAAGATAGCCTTCTATTTTCAGACAATCTTTGGATCAGGATGAGTGACAAGTTAATCGAGTTGCATAAAAGAGGCTTGTAACCTCTTAACCATGAACGTGGAGCTCTTCATATCCATAGGTAAGAACTTACTTGGATATAATTTCCAAAACTCTAAGCGTGTTGCCACCCGAATTTGAATGAAAAAAAAAAGTTCCCCTTAGTATGAGTTAACAAACATCCCAGAGGTAAAGGTGAGACCAGAATATCCAAAAATACCCACATGACTTCTAATATAGGCGTGGTTAGATGGTGGTGGTGATCATTATTTAGCTCGCGTCTAGAGAGTTTGACATCCCTCTCCAGACTAAGTCCCGTTTTGCTGCTGAGAAAGAGTTCCACGTCATGTTGCGTCCTTTTTGGAGTCGTCCGCACCTGTGGTTTTGATTTGAGATTTTCATCCTTTCAGATGCTCTCGACAGTTTCTCAAGCAAAAAGTGTTAGTACTAACATAATTCATGAAAGATGTAGGTAGTCTTTACCATATCTCCGTGTGAGTTGTGTCCTGAAAAGCGGAGTCATCTCTTCATGGTACCTATTTTGAATGAAATAACTGGAAACAACAAACACAACAACCCTCTAGGTTGTTGTATAATTATGACATTTTTCGGTTGAATCTGTCTTCAAAGTGGTCTTTACTTTATGCAGAACGGTCTCTACAATCGTGTAATCTTGTGCTGGAGTGGCAACCCTTTTGGTTACCTATATCATTTATTGTAAGTGGAATGATAACCTTTCCGGTTATAGCTGATGATCGATTTATAAATTTTCCTTAAATTATCAATCTTTGGATAATCTTGCGTTTTATTTGACATTGGATGCGAGGCGACTTACAGTTATCCTTTGAATTTCTAGCTTTTAGGTAATCCTGCATATTATCTGACTTTGGATAAGAGATGGCTTACAGATATTCCTCCAATCTTTAGCTTTCAGGTGTTCCTGTACATCATCCGACCTTGGATACAATATGACTTATAGATAATCTCTCAAATTGTTAGTCTTTGGGTAATCCTGCACATAATCAATCTTGGATATGACATGGCTTATAGAGAACCCTTGGACGTATCAATTTGATAATCTTGCATATTCTCCGGTAAGGATTTAGTTGTGACTTATGGATAACCTTTGAACTATCGATTGAACTATCGATTTTTGGGCGATCTTATACACTATCTAGTTAGCATGTTGTTTTGGCTTACGAATGACCTACAGGCTTTCAACTCATAGGTGATATCGCACACTATCCTATTTCAAATAATATGACTTATAGATAATCCCTTAAATTGTCAATTTCCAGGAAACCTTATATATCATTCATCTTTAGATAGCGACTTAAAGGCGCCCCTTCAAATAGTGTATCCTCAATGCATTCATATGCTGATTCATGAAATGATGAGATATCCTCGATGCTA
>NW_025850869.1:0-1187 GCF_002878395.1 Capsicum annuum
AAAAAAATCCTCTCTAAAATCCCTAGACTTAACCATTTTCAAACAACTAACTATCAAAATAAAATCACATTCAAAACACAAAATCCCCTTCAAAGTCCCTAGACTTAACCATTTTTAAGTACCTAAGTCACCTACCAAATCACATTCAAAACAAAAAAATCTCCTTTAAAGTCCCTAGACTTAACCATTTTCAAGCAACTAAGTATCAAAACAAAAACACATTCATAGCACAAAATCCCCTTAAAAGTCCCTACGTTTAACCATGTTAAAGCAACTAAGTCACCTACCAAACCACATTAAAAACAAAAACATCCCCTTTAAAGTCCCTAGACTTAACCATTTTCAAGCAACTAATTATCCAAACAAAACCAGATTCAAAACACAAAATCCCCTTCAAAGTCTCTAGACTTAACCATTTTCAGGCATCTAAGTCACCTACCAAACCACATTCAAAATAAAAATATGCCCTTCAAAGTCTATAGGCTTAACCATTTTTAAGCAACTAAGTCACCTAACAAAACACATTCAAAACAAAAAATTTCCTTCAAAGTCCCTAGACTCAAAAATTTTCAGTCAACAAAGTCACCTAGCAAACCACATTCTAAAAACAAAATCCCCTTCAAAGTCCCCAGACTTAACCATTTTCAAGTGACTAAGTCACCAAACAATCCACATTCAACACAATAAAACACCTTTAAAGTCCCTAGACTTAACCATTTTCAAGCAACTAAGTATCCAAACAAAACCACATTCAAAACACAAAATCCCCTTCAAAGTCTCTAGACTTAACCATTTTCAGGCATCTAAGTCACCTACCAAACCACATTCAAAATAAAAAAATGCTTTTCAAAGTCTCTAGACTTAATCATTTTTAATCAACTAAGTCACCTAACAAACCACATTCAAAACAAAAAAAATTCTATTCAAAGTCCCTAGACTTAACCATTTTCAAGCAATTAAGTATCCAAACAAAACGACATTCAAAACAAAAAATTCCCTTCAAAGTCCCTAGACTCAACCATTTTCAGTCAACAAAGTTACCTAACAAACTACATTCAAAACGAAAAAAATCCCCTTTAAAGTCCCTAGACTAAACCATTTTAAACTAACTAAGTCACCAAACAAATCACAACCATAAAGAAAAAAATCCTCTCTAAAATCCCTAGACTTAACCATTTTCAAACAAC
>NW_025850869.1:1287-2474 GCF_002878395.1 Capsicum annuum
AAAAAAATCCTCTCTAAAATCCCTAGACTTAACCATTTTCAAACAACTAACTATCAAAATAAAATCACATTCAAAACACAAAATCCCCTTCAAAGTCCCTAGACTTAACCATTTTTAAGTACCTAAGTCACCTACCAAATCACATTCAAAACAAAAAAATCTCCTTTAAAGTCCCTAGACTTAACCATTTTCAAGCAACTAAGTATCAAAACAAAAACACATTCATAGCACAAAATCCCCTTAAAAGTCCCTACGTTTAACCATGTTAAAGCAACTAAGTCACCTACCAAACCACATTAAAAACAAAAACATCCCCTTTAAAGTCCCTAGACTTAACCATTTTCAAGCAACTAATTATCCAAACAAAACCAGATTCAAAACACAAAATCCCCTTCAAAGTCTCTAGACTTAACCATTTTCAGGCATCTAAGTCACCTACCAAACCACATTCAAAATAAAAATATGCCCTTCAAAGTCTATAGGCTTAACCATTTTTAAGCAACTAAGTCACCTAACAAAACACATTCAAAACAAAAAATTTCCTTCAAAGTCCCTAGACTCAAAAATTTTCAGTCAACAAAGTCACCTAGCAAACCACATTCTAAAAACAAAATCCCCTTCAAAGTCCCCAGACTTAACCATTTTCAAGTGACTAAGTCACCAAACAATCCACATTCAACACAATAAAACACCTTTAAAGTCCCTAGACTTAACCATTTTCAAGCAACTAAGTATCCAAACAAAACCACATTCAAAACACAAAATCCCCTTCAAAGTCTCTAGACTTAACCATTTTCAGGCATCTAAGTCACCTACCAAACCACATTCAAAATAAAAAAATGCTTTTCAAAGTCTCTAGACTTAATCATTTTTAATCAACTAAGTCACCTAACAAACCACATTCAAAACAAAAAAAATTCTATTCAAAGTCCCTAGACTTAACCATTTTCAAGCAATTAAGTATCCAAACAAAACGACATTCAAAACAAAAAATTCCCTTCAAAGTCCCTAGACTCAACCATTTTCAGTCAACAAAGTTACCTAACAAACTACATTCAAAACGAAAAAAATCCCCTTTAAAGTCCCTAGACTAAACCATTTTAAACTAACTAAGTCACCAAACAAATCACAACCATAAAGAAAAAAATCCTCTCTAAAATCCCTAGACTTAACCATTTTCAAACAAC
>NW_025850870.1:0-1156 GCF_002878395.1 Capsicum annuum
TCATCAATTTGATGATTTTCTAGCACCTTTTAAGCCTAAACTATCATACTTTTCCATTGATTTTATGTTAATGTCTTACCTAATGCTCATTTGTGTAGGAAAAATTGAAAAGGAAAGACGAGCAAGTCATTCAATTTAAAAAGAGAAGAAATGTGAGCAAAAAGAATAAAAGTTGAACTGTAGGCCCAGAAATTGACCCTCAGTTACCGCGATTACGTCCAGTCAATAAGTCAGCATGAGGGCGATCACGATATGACTACCACAATCGTGGCAGTCGCGAACGCAATCAAGGAATGGCGATCATGGTTGAGCGGAAAAGCTACAAGGACAATATTGTACTTTGCCTAAAGAGACCAAGTGCAAGGTGGCATTTTTGTAATATTTGTCAAATGTGGAATTGGGGATAATTTTAGGGGTTGGTTAGCTCATTCTCATCCATCTTTTTATATTCTTCCATCATACACATTATTCTATCTATAGTTTAGGGTTTTGTAATTTTCTTGGAGTTTGGTGCCTACATTTGCACTAATTCGAGCTAAGACTTAATTAAAGCAACTCCAAAGAGTGGATTTAGCATCTTCCATTAAAGATTCATTGGAGCTTAAACTGTAGTTTGCTTTATCTTTATTTTTAATGAATAACTTTGATGGAAGTTTTGGTTTATTTGTGTTTATTATGTGTATGATTTTCTAGATCTACCTCTTGGAGTTATGTTTGAATAGGGTGCAAGTGTGTATGGGTAGTGATATATTTGTGTAGATTCTAATGTTTTGATGATGGGTTCTACTATTGCTTGATTAACTTTGTTGGGATTTGTCGGTGAAAGCCCCAAATATCCAAATGGGTTTGATGGGTGAAAATTCCAAACTATTGAAAGCTCAAACTATCCTTGAAAGAGGTTTTTGAGTGAATTTAGGAACCTACATCATCCTTAAAAGAGGGATGTAGGAACCAAGGCAGTAGTAGACAATTTATGGCAGAGTTGGCTAATTTTTTCTATCTTAGAAATAAGGGTGATTATGAGGTTGACTATACCTTGGGTAACATCCTAGAAATAGGGCGCCCAATTGAGGTTTTGGGTGGTTTTAATTGATACACTCGTTAGGTAATCGAAAGAGTCAATGAGTGACATCTTTGAGGTTTTGTTGAAAAACTC
>NW_025850871.1:0-7331 GCF_002878395.1 Capsicum annuum
TAACCCTATTTTCATCACCTTTCAATAACAACCAATACATATAATCCTCTATCACACATATACATATGGAAAAGAACAAAGGCAAACAATATTCACACCTTAGAATTCACCTCTTGATTATGCAATCCTGTTTGCACAAATAATAGGTGCCGTTCGAAGATCTCGAGATGACAAACGCAGTTATCGGATTACTTTAGAATTTCTACGATTGAATGAAAAGTAATTTAAAGGTCAAATTTGGCTAGGGTTTGTTCTTTCTCGATGATTGATGATGAAAATGAATTTTTGAACTCATATACATGTATATATACAAATATTCCCGTCCATAATATAATAGAAAATGACCAAAATGCCTTTAAAATTTAAATAATGTCAAATTTGTCCTTTGTTGGACTGTTTTGATAAGCTAAAGTAGATCGACCATAATTCTTTGCTCCGTTATTGGATTTGGGTGAAATTGGTATATTTGGAAGGATAATTCAAAGGGCTTTCATTTTGATATAAAGTAGGCCACCCAGTTCGTCCTGTACAAGGAGTTATGGTCGTTTGAAGTTGACCCTAAAAATCTGTTTTGATAGGCTGAAGTAAAACGAGTATAACTCCTTACTCAGATGTTGGATTTGGATAAAACCAATTTCATTGGAAATAAGACTCAAAGATCTTTCTTTTCATAGGTCCCAGCTCTCCTAGTTCATTATATTAAGGGAGTTATGATCATTCGAAGTTGACCCAAAAATTCGGCTAGCCTCAGTAGTTTGTGTGCAGGAAATTTTCCTACACATTTACTATTCCCAAATATCCCGGCCACCATTTTATAGTTTCAAACGTGCTCGATTATATCCGAAACCTATCTGTTTTTGGAAATCCTTATATCGTTGGAAAGCTTATTCAATAACCTTTGCATGGAACCATCGATGGGCAAATTCCGGTATAAATAAAATAAAAAAATTAATTCCATATAAATAAGACCGATACATGTACTTAAATACGCCAATACATGTACTTGAATACGGGGTGTTACATCCTTCCCCCCTTTAGGACATTCGTCCTCGAATGTTAGCATAGTTATTCAACCGAAACAAGTTCAAGTCCATCATTAACATTCACATCATCACATAAATACTATGCATGTATAAAAAAAAACTTACTTGTTAATGTTATAACTCCGTTTCTTGAACTTTCTCTTCATCTTTGAACAAATGAGGGTACTCATATTTCATTGCTTCCTCAGCTTCCCATGTAATCTCTTCCCTTTGTGATTTCTCCAACGTACTTTCACCGATGCTATCTCTTTATTTCTCATCTTCTTAACTTGCCGATCTAGAATAGCAATAGGCACTTCCTCATAGGTAAGATCTTCCGCAACTTGCACATCCTCAGTAGAAGTGATATATGATGGATCTCCGATGCACTTTCAAAGCATTGACATATGAAATACCGGATGTACTGATGAGAGCTCTTGGGGTAGCTCTAATTCATATGCAACTTGTCCAAACCTTCGAGTGATCTTATACGGGCCTATATAACGTGGACTTAACTTCCCTTTCTTGCCAAATCTCATTGCCCCTTTTATTGGTGACACCTTCAAAAATACCCAATCACCTATAGAAAACTCTAGCCCTCTCCTTCTACTATCCGCATATGACTTGTGTCGACTTTGGGCTATTTTCCGTCATTGCTGAATTACTTTAACCTTCTCTATGGATTGATAAACAAGATCCGGTCCGAACAAAAAGGTTTCACTCACTTCGAACTATCCTATTGGTGATCTACACTTCCTTCCATATAAAGCTTCATATGGTGCCATTTTGATACTTGAATAATAGATATTATTGTAGGCAAACTCAATAAGAGGTAAATGATCATCCCAGTTGCCCTTAAAATCTATTACACAAGCTCGTAGCATATCTTCAAGTGTTTAGATGGTACGTCCTGCTTGTCCATCTGTTTGAGGGTGAAAAACTATACTCAACTTCATTTGTGTTCCCAAACACCTCTGAAAAGACTTCCATAAGTTTGCGGTAAATTGGGTTCCCTGATTTGATATAATAGAGATTGGCACTCCATGTAATCAGACTATCTCTTTAATGTACAGCTTCGCATACTCTTCAACTGTGTAAGTGGTCCTAAATGGTAGGAAATGTGCGGATTTGGTAAGCCTATCAACAATCACCCATATAGAATCAAACTTTCGGGATGTACAAGGCAAACCAATAACGAAATTCATGTTGATCATGTCCCACTTCCAGCTTTGAAGATCAATGCATTGCATATAACCTCTGAGTTTTTGGTGCTCAACTTTAACTCTTTGACAATTTGGATATTCAACTACAAATTCTGCAATGCTCTTCTTTATGTCATTCCACCAATACATATCTTTCAAATTTTGATACATTTTGGTTGTTCCTGGATGAATGGAATACCTTGAACAATGTGCCTCTGTCATAATTTTCTTTCTTAGCCCATCTACATCCGGCACACACAATCAATTTTGGCACTGAAGTACTCCTTCTCGCGTAAGCTCAAATGCCTTGGTCGCACCACTCTGAATGTTCTCCTTAAGCTGTAATAAAATAGGATCTGCATATTGCTTTTCTTTCACTTCAGCTACTAATGAAGATTCCGCAGCATTATGTACGATAAGCTCTTTATCCGGAGTTTCAAGAAGGCGAACTCCCAAACTAGCTAACTGGTGAAGATCTTTAATCATCCCTTGCCTTTCTATAGGCGCCATCATAGCCTTACGACTTAACACATCAGCTACCATATTTTCTTTCCCTGGATGGTACAAGATATCAACATCGTAGTCCTTTAATAGTTCAAGCCATCTCCGCTGCCTTAAATTTAGATCCTTCTGATTAAAAATATATTGCAAGCTCTTATGGTCAGTATATATATCAACATGAACCCCATATAAGTAGTAGCGCCATATCTTTAAAGCAAAAATAACTGCTACAGCTCAAGATCGTGTGTAAGATAATTTTTCTCATGTGGCCGCAATTGTCTAGAAGCATATGCTATTACCTTACCATGCTGCATCAATACACATCCTAAATCAATTCTGGAAGTATCACAATACACTGTATACCCTTCGGTGCCTTCTGGAAGTACCAACACGGGTGTAGAAATCAACTTGTTCTTTAAATCTTGAAAACTCTTCTCACAGGCATCATTCCATTGGAATTTGGATGCTTTATGGGTTAGCTTGGTTAAGGGTGCTGAAATGGAAGAAAAGCCTGTAACAAACCTTCTATAATAACCGACCAACCTGAGAAAACTACGAATCTCCGTAGGCGTTGTGAGCCTTGGCCAGTTTGTCACAGCTTCTATCTTTTGAGCATCAACTTTTATCCCTTCACTAGATATAATATGACCTAAAAATGCCACCGACTTTAACCAAAACTCACATTTAGAGAAATTTGCATAAAGCTTACAATGACAAAGAGTCTGCAATACCTGTCGTAAGTGATTGGCATGGTCCTCTTTTGATCTAGAATAAACTAGAATATCATCTATAAAAACTATGACAAATACATGTAGGAATGGCTTAAACACCCTATTCATCAAATTCATAAAAGCTACGGGTGCATTTGTTAGCCCAAATGACATAACTAGAAACTCATAATGACCATACCGTGTTCGGAAAGCTGTCTTGGGTATATCCTTCTCTTTAACCCTCACTTGGTGGTAACCTAACCTCAAATCAATCTTAGAAAAGCACTTGGCGCCCTGTAACTGATCAAATAAATCATCAATTCTTGGTAGAGGATATTTATTCTTAATAGTAACCTTATTCAATTGTCGATAATCAATACACATCCTCAGCGAGCCATCCTTTTTGCGCACAAATAACACTGGTGCTCCCCAGGGGGACATACTAGGCCTTATGAATCCCTTCTCTAGCAAATCTTTCAATTGCTCTTTCAATTCTCGTAATTCTGATGAGGCCATTCTATACGGAGGAATAGAGATTGGTTAGGTGCCTGGTATTACATCAATACCAAACTCTACTTCTCGTTCAGGAGGCAAACCTGGAAGATCTTCAGGAAATACATCAGAAAATTCATTTACCACCGGAATAGCGTGAAAAGTTGGTGGCTCCGCTTCTGTATCCCTTACTCTAACTAAATGATATATGTATCCCTTGGAAATCATTCTTTTTGCCTTAAAATAAGAAATAAATCTACCTCTTGGCGCGCCAATTTCACCTTTCCATTCAAGGACTAATTCATTTGGAAAATGGAAATATACCTTTTTCGTACAGCAATCAATTGTGGCATAACAAGACGCCAACCAGTCCATACCCATTATAACATCAAAATCTACCATTTCTAACTTTACAAGATCAGTCATCGTATCACGACCACAAATAGTTACTATGCAGTTTCGGTAAACCCTTCTAGGTATAATAGATTCCCCAACCGGTATGGACACTTCAAATAGCTTAACTAATAGTTCGGGTATTCTTTCAAAATTTTCAGCAACCAATGGAGTAACATAAGATAATGTAGAACCGGGATCAATTAAGGCATATACATCGAATGAAAAAATAGACAACGTACCCGTAACCACATCTGGGGAAGCCTCTAAATTCTGTCGATCTATTAGAGCATACGTACGATTTTGAGCCCCGCTAGAACTCGTGGCTCCTCTATCACCTCTAACACGACCCATTGGTTGTGAACCCTTTCTTGAATAAGGCATCGATGATGATGATGCAACAAAAGACCCCGTAGGTCGTGCCATACCCCCTATGCCCCTTCGTGGACATTCTTTCATCATATGCCCCAACATACCGCACCAAAAGCAAACATTGGTCCCCAACCGACATGCGCCCAAATGATACCTTCCACATTTATTGTATGGCGGTCTCAATTGGCTCATATTCTCTTGCCCTTGGTACCCCACTGTCTGCGAACTCTGACTCTCACTTCTGTGCCTAAATTGATTTCCTCTGGACCCTTGGAACTGTGGTGGGGCACTAGCTGCAGAATAAGAGGATAATGGCCTAGGTGGTCTAGCGGAAAACTGTGGTCTGAACCCTCCTTGGGATGCCATGAACTGCTCTATAGATCTGGCCCTCTTGGAATATCCTCTTTCTAACTCCTGTGTTCTTATCCTCTACCTCTGATCTTCCATTTTCTGTGCAAAACCGTAGATCCTCGCTATGTCCATATCTTTTTTCAAAGCGACAATAGTACAATCTCTAACCAGATATGGATCTAGACTATCCACATATTGATGAACTCTGTCATCCATAGTAGCTACAACATTAGGAGCATATCTTGACAAGGAATTAAATCGGAGACTGTACTCCCTCACGCTCATATTCCCCTGATGAAGATTTAAAAACTGATCTGCACGGGCCTGACGAATCTCGAATGGAAGATAATGATCAAGAAATGCCTCTTTAAACTCTTTCCAAGTAGCTGGGGGTGCATCAATACCCCTAGATCATTTCTAGTCCTCGTACTAATATATAGCCTCCCCTTTAAATCTATATGCTACTAACTCCACTGTTTCTCTACCCGTTACATGCATAATATCTAACGCCCTTTGAATTTGATCAATAAAGTCCTGTGGGTCCTCGTTAAGATCTAATCCAGTAAAAGTGGGAGGATCCATCTTAAGAAAATCCTGTGTTCGAAGGCTAGCCGCCCTATCTGTACCACTAGGACCCGTGGTAGGAATAGCTTACCCTTGAGCTTGCCCAGCAACTAAACGAGTCAAAAGTTGCACTGCATTTCTAAGATCTTGATCAACAGCATTAATAGGCTCCTCCCCCTTATTTCTTCCGGAGTGGAGGAAGTTTCTGATGCATGCTCAGCTGGAGCCTCACTTTGATTAGCTGGTATAGTGGGTGACTTACTAGTCTCCTCTCCGGCAGCCACATCTACTTGCTTACTGGTATTCTTTCTTCTGGTAACCGGCATCATTACTATAATAAGAGAAACAAACGGATTCAGTGGTCAACTATGACTTCATATACAATATAGGCTCTATCGCACGATCTAAGACATGAAGAAAAGAAACAATTCCTAAATGTCCATAGCCTCATGTTTATAGATGCGGTGCATGACACACCGATAAACAAACTCTACGTAGACACGGCTTTGCAGACTCACTAAGACGAACTTCTCTGATACCACTTTTGTCACGCCTCAAATCCTATTGGGGCGGACTGGCACCAGTAACTGAGGAGGCCCGGGAGAACCAGCTCATAACCTTATACTTCCCATGCATACCTCTATGACAACTCAAAATTCGGACAGCATCATGTCGCATATAAAAGGAAATAATCACCTGTATAAGCTCGAGCACACATATATATGTATATACAATACTTGGGCGTTGGAGCCATCACGTCTATTAAAAAACACCACCTTGACTGTACATTAGGTCTACAAAGCCTCTAGACAATACACAGAGTTTAACTAAGGTCGGGACATACCCCGCCATATAACTAACTTCTATACAATACGAAAAGTGACTGGATATGACACGGAAAGCCCTAAAGCAAACTGGAGCTCACCAAAAGCAGCTGGATATCTTGGCTCCTACTTGTGCGGTGTATGAGCTGAGGTACCTGTGCCTGCAGCATGAAATACAGGTCCCCCCTGGGGGACGTCAGTATGAAATATGTACTGAGTATGAAAAGCTGTAGATAATCATATATGATATAGGAGCTCAATAGAAAGTAGAAATAAGTGAATAAATCATAATAGGAGTGGATAACACTTACTAGAACTTGTGACAACCTGTACATTATATTTATTCAATCATTTTACCTTCGTTCTTATCATCTTTGTAATCATTACTGTACTGTACTGTGACCATTAGGCTGCCTCCAGTACACATCAACTGGGATCGACCTATGATAGGCTTATTCCCCTGGGATACCACCCATAAACACATAAATAGAGATCGACCCATGATAGGCTTAGGCCCCTGGGATACCACCCGATAAGAGAGAACTTCCATCACTTAGTTCAATTAATCTTTGAGATTGTTATTTCGGTCGCCACCACATTTTTGATACTTTAAAACAATGATACAATAATAAGAGACATATAAATAGACCATCAATGCAATAACAATGAAGTAAGAACTCATTGGCACATCAATGAAGTGTTTTGGAGTCATCAATGCCATAACAATGAAGTAGGAACTTATTGGTATATCAATGAAACGTTTTGGAGTCATTAATAGCACATGGATCTTGTTTGAGTAACCGGATACCTTCTGACATTCATTAGTGCAATAAACATGTAAGATTTGGAAAACAAGTAAGTATTGGAATGTCTTGACATCTTTTAGGGTGGAAACAAGTT
>NW_025850872.1:0-1417 GCF_002878395.1 Capsicum annuum
AACGGGGTCAACAGGCACTAACACTTTTTCATTTGCAGGTGCCACTAGATCCAAAACTAAGAACAGCAGTAAAAGCGATCAAAACCTTGGCACTTCCAATTCCATTCAAAGTCCACATGCAATATATCTTGCAGGTGAATGCTTGGAATTTCCTTTTCTAACCTATGTCTATTAGAAACTTTTGTCTCGACTTCTTAGCTTTTGTCAAGCTGTTGCTGCTGCTCAAGCTGGTGCTTCTGTCATTCAGATTTTTGTTGGTCACCTGAGGGTAAACTCTTTTGTCTTATAAGAAATTTAGTTGTTTGGATTTCTTTAATTCTTTAGACATAACATTTATCATTATTTTCAGGATTGGTTTCGCAATCACACTGGTGACTCTGAAGTTAAACGTGCTTTTAGACGAGGAGAAGACCCCTGGTTAGCTCTATTTTGTTTTCCACTTTATTTCTGGAGTTGAAAGTGATAGATCTTACATTTGAAGATTTGTTGAGACCATGTGTATTCTCTTCCTGTTTCATAAAGGTTATAGTTTTATTTGCGAGACCAACCTGCTAATCTATACGGTCACCGTTTAAAGCCTAATCTATACGTAAAACTTAACGGCCACCGTTAAGTAAACAACCTTATATTAGTAAACAAACTTATAACCTTAACGACCACCGTTTAACCTTATAAACTTATATTATTAAACAACCTTATAACCTTATATTATTAAACAACCTTATAACCTTAACGACCACCGTTTAACCTTATAACTAGCGTTAAGTAAACGACCTTATATTAGTAAACAACCTTATAACCTTAATGACCACCGTTTAACCTTATGACCTTATATTAGTAAACATCCTTATAACCTTAATGGCCACCGTTTAACCTTATAACCTTATATTAGTAAACAACCTTATAACCTTAACAGCCACCGTTTAACCTAATAACCTTATAACCTTATAACCTTAACGGCCAACGTTTAACCTTATAAACACCGTTAAGTAAACAAACTTATATTATTAAACAAGCTTATAACCTTAACGACCACCGTTTAACCTTATAACCTTATATTAGTAAACAATCGTATAACCTTAACGGCCACCGTTTAATCTTATAACTTTATAACCTTAGAGGCCGCCGTTTAACCTTATAACATTAGAGGCCACAGAGTTGGCCAGTGATTGATGTCTTGCAAGTCTTTAAAATATTTCATCATTAGAGATTTGATAAGACCAAAAGCTTGATAAATCATCTTACTGTAGCAGAAGTGTCTTTGGCCTCCAAATTTACAAGAACACCATTGTTTCCAAATTTCCCAACAAATGATACTAGGAGTGATTTTCAAAAAAATTTTATGGATATCATTCTCTGGTCTTACACTCCACCAAGTGTTAAAGATGTCGACAATTGGTTGATTTACATGTTGAAT
>NW_025850873.1:0-1885 GCF_002878395.1 Capsicum annuum
AAAACTTCTACCAACTTACTTTCTTTCATTGGAGGCTTTACCCTGGCGGCCTGTTCACGCCACCTTATCGCGTATTCCCCAAAACCTTCGGTGCTCTTCTTCTTCATGTTGACCAAGGATTTTTCATCCGGAATCAGGTCGATGTTGTACTGAAAATTTTGAACAAATTCAGAAGCCAAATCATCCCAGCTATTCCATTTATCGATGTCTCGATCGATAAACCATTCTGAGGCCGGATCTGAAAGACTCTCGCCAAAGAAGGCCATGAGCAGTTCTTCATTTCCTCCTGCAGCCCTCAACTGGTTGCAATAACATCTCAAGTGTGCAATGGGATCACCGTGTCCTGCATACTTCTCGAACTTAGGCATCTTAAAATCGGGGGGAAGATTGATGTCTTGGAACATGCAAAGATCTTTATAGGAAACACTCCTATAATCTCCGATTCTTTGCAAATTCCTCATAGCCTGTTCTAAACTTTTCAATTTCTGGGCTATGATATCTTGTTCCTCCGTTACGACAGGTTTCTCCATATCAAATGGAAATGCAGGCGGCTGAGTATACCCATACGGTTCATTCATTTGCAAAGTAGGCTCCGGGGCATAATACTGACTATCTGAAACCTTCAGTACTGTCTCACTGGCAGACCTAGGAAGCCTCATTGTGGGACGCACAACATATATGGGAGTTTAATATGGTGGAGGAGCCACGAATACCGGTGTGATCGGTGGCGCTGGCTGAGCAGCAGGTCTTGATTGAGGAGCTGCCAAAGGCACACCAGAACTGCCAGGATAATAATGTCACGGAGTGAATCCTGGCGCGTGCTTAGGTGACTCAGTAGGAGCAGAAAATTGCGCCTGAGAGAGAGGTGAGCAATTAGAGATATTCCCAAAACCTTCAGGGAGCGGAGGAGGAGGCATTTCGCTGGCCCATGCCTGGTGTAAATCTATCAATTGTTGCCTGAGCCTTACTACCTCATCATTGTGTTCAGAACTTTCTTCCCTGTGATCCTGATCCGGGTCAATGAACGAATTTTCAATCTCCCTGCTAGCCATGACGAGCTTTGCTTTGGATCTAGTGAAGTATGGGTGACTATCCAGAGTGCTGCAAACCTACCACTGTTATCTGAAAGAACATGCTCATCAAAGACGACATCCGTTAGGATTAGGGCACACAACAAACATGGGAATCACATTGGTAAAATTGTCCTAAATTCATGTTCATTTCTACCAGCTTCCGAGGGTAGCGAGGTCTTTTAACATCATCCTGATTTTTGTCTACACTTTTTTTTTGAATTTTTTAAATAAGATCCCCGAACCAACAATAGGCTGCCTACGTATCTCACTCCCGAAAGAGGAGAATCAGGGGTGCGTAGTTCGTCCAGATTGGACAATTAATGATTTACTAATAAGTTGGTTCTAACTTAAGAGACACTATCAAAGACAAACGAAAAAAACTTTTGGATTTTCAGCTAGACACTGACAACACCAATTATGAAGAAAAATCTTTTTGACATTTTTGTTTTTGACAAATAAGTAGAAAAAGCAAACAAAACTTTTTTTTCTCTTTTTTTTCATTCATTTTTTTTCGAATTTACGATACTTTACAAAACGTAAAAAAAATCTTTTTGAGTTTTTGGATTGTGAAAAACAAAAGCCATAACGAATTCTAAAATAAACTACGACATTCCTTTTTTTTTCATTCCTTTTGACTTACTTTTTATATATTTTTTCTTTTTCATTTTTGCCTACGCACCTTACTCCTAAATTTTTTTTTTCAAAAAATCAGTCCATCAAATGACCACGTTACCCTTAAAAATGCAACAGTTAGCACTAGGGATGCTTTAGAGGTGATTCTCCTACAAAGGGCCATGTGGGTCCCGCTAGGT
>NW_025850874.1:0-3657 GCF_002878395.1 Capsicum annuum
TTTTTTAAACTGTTTTGCACCCGCAAAAATCATTCCAAGCTCAAACACAAAAAACTCACAATTTTTATCATACCTAGTTTTCTTGCTTTTCCTTCTTCAAGGTAGATCTACTCGTCTAACAGTATCTACATCTATCTCTTCACTATCTTCACTCCAACAATCAGAACTATCAATATATTCCTCATCTCCACCCAACTTTCCTGAATATTTGGTAGCCTTATTTTTACCAATATCCCCAAAGCCTCTATCTACACAACCAACAACTCCCACTGGTACTTATTATGTTGAAACAACCTTTTTTCTTGCTTTTTGGTTTCTTTCTTTGTTGTTGGCTTTTTTCCCTTCTTTCTTGTCTAAATGCCCTCAACTCCTCATCAATATCTGAGCCATTTTTTGAAGGAATATCTCCAAGATCTGAATCACTACTCAAGTAATTTGATAACTCACTTGATAGCCTATTAACATCTTCTACATGAATGTCTTCTACATAAACCTCATCATCTCCTTCTACGCCAAGATCTTCTAGGTTAACATCTTCTACATGGATATCTTCTACATCATCCTCATCACCTCCTTGTACACCAACATCTTCTAATCAGCCTCCCTATTTTTACCTAAGTTAACATTCTCTATCTCAACATCTTCTAGGTTAAAATCTTCTACATCATCCTTTCTCTCTTCTTCTATATCATCCTCACTTGCTGACGTTCTATATCATCATAACATCACTATTAGAATCTGAGAGTCCGACTTGGTTATTCATTCTATCATCTCCCCCTTGGCTTCAAGCCATCATATTAAGTTTGGGTGATCCCTTAGTAGTTCTAACTGAACTACACTTATGACACTCTGGGGTCCGGGAAACGACAGTACACATATATCATAGATCTCACCCGAATGACTACACCTGAAAGTGAAAAATCCACTGCTATTACTACTTTCTACGATACACTCTACCTTTCTATAACCCCAATAGTTATCGTAAAATACTTGAACACTTACTAACTTCGAATCTTCAAATCTCAAACTTAGCTTCTAACGCTTAACATGGATATCACCGAGCCTTTAATGAACAATACTACTTCCATCATAGCAAACCAATATGACAACTCCAAACTTACATCTCTCTACCGTGAGAATCAAGATCATATCAAAAGGCGTAATACTATCAATCACAGCTCATTAACTTGGCTATCTAGAACACTATATACCATCTAACTAGTTGTTTTCCCACCTAGAAACTCAACGGTACCACCATCCATACAAATCATATAATAGCCTTAGAAAAATACCGCAACCTCATATCACCTTGGCATATTTCTACATCATACATACAACATCATACTTCATTAGGAACCAATTAAACTTAATCTCTTGCGAACACTGTTCAAGCCTATTAGATCACTTCTATAAAAACTGATATAATTACCCAATCAATCATCACAAGTACCTTAAAGGGCATCAATTGTTCAAAACTTAATGTCTAGTGCTAAACATAATTTTACAGCCCAACCTTACGCATGATTCTTACTTGGAAACCATGAAATAAACATCATTAATCTCATGCCACTATTTTTACCACCACATTCCACACTTAAATTCAAGCCTATAGTTTAGCATCAATCATCTATCACCACTGAAGAATGCAACATAATATACTAGTCCAGCAAATTGGGATATTGTACCCAAATACCTCAAAAATCTACCACCTACTTTTCTTACAAGTAGTACTAGTTTACAACTACCAACAAAAAGAAGGTCAAGGGGTAAAGTCACATAATAGACATGATCAACCTTAATTAGATATCATAACCCCATATAATCTTATCTACTTATACGGATTTCTTACCTCATACTTACTTACTCAATCATACATTTAGACTACCTTCAATTTCCACAACAACCATGAGTCTATTTAATATAACTTACTGGATAATATAGCTATTTTCACACTTCAAGCAACCGACTAATCACCCTGACTAACAACTCCTTCTCTACCTTCTACTAAACTAACACACAAGGACGAATCACCTCTTTACCAACTCAATCTCATGCAAACAAATTCTGCTATACATATATTAAACCAACACAAGAACAACAAGTTGCCAGTGAATTGAAATAGGCCTCACACGGCTTCACTAGTCTTTGATTTTGTATTTTGAACAAAAAAATGAGATGAATGACAAGTCAACTATGCTAGTGAATCAAAAGAGCCCCACACGGCTTCACTAGACTTTATTTTTAAACAACACCTTGATGACAAGATTACATGAGATAGAAATTTAATACGCAATATCCAATGAACTAAGAATACACATCTTACTCTATATAAATAAAATCGGAGTCAAACACTTCCTCCATGGGCTACCATACCATCCACACATGCTACTAGTTACCACATTAGTCTATCACCATAAGGGAAAAATCATTCTCGAACATCGGTTATTCAACTAAAATATTCATTTACACAAAAGTCACCCTCACTCTGACTTCTAACTTTGTGATTTCACATCCCCAACTTCTTGGTCCAATATCACTACCAATAGGTCATGACAACAACACTTTAACGCATACTACTATTCGGGTGGAAATACAGTTCCAACATTCTACTACACATCATTCCCCCTTAAGAAAGACATTTGTAACATAAATTTGAAGGGGACTAGATGCAATTAATACCTCAAGTTGAAAAGCATGATTCCATCAGGATCAATGTTTACATCAGAATCAATACACATTGAAGCACTAACGAACTCTTCTCAAGTCCTTGCACAAATTTTAACTCTTATATGGTTCAATCAGAAAGGACCATACCATTTAGATTCTAAACATCTGCACTTGAATCACCTCAACAATGAGACACATCTGAGGACATTAGAGTAAGGAAAGAATTTGGGATGACTTTTTACTTTCGTATGGGTGACACCATAGCATGAATTAAAGTATGAAAGAGGAACATTCTGACTCTATTGCACGAACTAGAACATGAAGAAAGAGAGACATTCCTAAACGCCTAGTAGCCTCCTGCTTATAAGTGTGGCGCGCTACACACCCATAAATAAGACTCTACCCAACGCGATTTCGCAGACACCCTAGGATCATGAACTGTGATCTGATACCAAGTTTTCCACGACTCAAACTGGGGCCCTAGCAGTGACGAGCATTCCCAAACCGTGAAGGCCCGGGACGCTCTCTATCTATCTAGTAATCATGTACATCACTCATATCATAACAGATAAATACAAAAATAAAATCTTCTACGAAAACATGGTCATAATCTAGATTAAGTTTAACAATAAGGAATAAAATTCAAAATTAACTATACAACAACTGGAACAGTCTGCGAAATCTCTACTATATGAAATTCTGACAAGGCCCCCAGTAAACCAAAACTGTAATAGATGACCTAATCTGAAAGAAAAGACCTTCTGGAATAGAGAAGGCTCACCACTGCATAATCTGATCTATTGTCTGAATTATCTACTGCTTATTTGGACCTCTAGACTGCACCTTAGAACCTGGAGGGAGGGGGGTTAGTACAAATGTACTGGCACGCAAAGCAATCCAAAATCATATATATATAAATAGATGAGAGTAGTTTAACAACACATCATGTATAAAATAGTTTCCAAAACACATGGGCATCATTTTAATATT
>NW_025850875.1:0-1418 GCF_002878395.1 Capsicum annuum
ACTAAAAGGCAAACAACCCACAACTACCATTTTAGCTATTTCTTCCTTGTCCCTCAATTTATTATACTTCTTCGCTACGTGACCGGTTGCTGGGTCCATTCTAGTTTGCGTTGACCCACCAACATCTCCACCACCTTTTGCAATATTTAACTCTCTTTTGTGATCTTCAGCTACATGTCTCATTAACGTACCAGTACCCCCTTGCTTGCCTCCACTTCTATGCTTATATATTTGTTGACAACTATTGCATTGCACCTCAATATCTGATATACGTTCAAAAAATTACCATGCAATACTAGTTTTTTTACGAGGTTTTGGGGCATTGGGAGGACGGGAAGGGAGATTAACTCATTCAGATCTAACGTTAGCATCTCCTACTGCGGGTGTCTCAGCAATATTTTCATTATCTTCGTCGAAATTAACCGCATCTATTCATTTTCTTCTTCTATACCGTAATTTTTCTAAGCTTCTACATAATCCATATCGTGAGCACCTACACCTATTTCTTCCTCAAAAGGTGTACCAAGCGGTACCGGAGGCAAAGGCACACGGGTATAGCTACTACTTGAACTACCTCTACCGCTAGTAATTCTCTTTTTACTACCACTACCGCTTCCGGGACAAAAAATTTTAACACCTTTAGTAGAGAGGTTTCTTAATTTATCCATAATATAAATTAAATTAAACTAAAAATATTTAAAATACACAAATATAATAAAATTAAATATTAAACAATTAATACAATAAATAAAAATTAAACGTAAGAGATGGAACGACAATACCAAATTTTGGAAGTATCCGAAGATTGCGACTTTAGAAACTTCCGCTGGTACTTTGTAAACAAAAAATTAAAAAATTAAAGTGAACACTTTAAGAAATTAAATATATTGAATATTTGAGAATTGAGAATTGAGAATTGAGATTTGAGAGAGTGAAAAATTTAGTGAAAAATGATTTGAAGTTGTAGGGTATTTATAGATTTATTTTTGGGATTAAAAAATATTTTTTAAAGTTTTTTTTTTTTTTTAATAAATGGGCCCAAACTAGCCGCTTGGACCCAAAAACGGCTATATAGCCGTTGGGCCAACGGCTAGTTTGACCCAAAATCCAAAATATCTTTTTTTTTTTCGGGCCGGGCCTGGCCGGTTAACCGACGGCCCTGGACCGGGCTTGGTCCAGGCTGGGTTAGCCAGACCCATTTTAACAAAATAACCAGCCCGGGACCCGGAACCCGGAACCCTAAAGCCCTAGGGCTTACTGGGCTTGGTCAAATCGGGCCGAGTTAGGTACTAGGGCTAGGTCGGGCCGGATCGGCCCAGCCCACTTGACACCCCTAACTATAATATTAGTATATAATAGAAAGATAAGTAGATTTAAATATCACTATTTTTTTCTTTCCATCTTTTTTTTCTTTTACA
>NW_025850876.1:0-1107 GCF_002878395.1 Capsicum annuum
CAATTTATTCAAACACAAAGTGTTTGAATAAATTGAGATGATAATGAAGCTTTGACCTTTTGGTCGTAAAAAGGGGTTGATTTAAACTCGAGATGAGAAAAGAAATCCACTTTTATTGATTATTATAAAAAGGGTAGCATGATGGCTCCCATTGTGAATTGTTGAATTGTTTATTTGTAGATTTTCTTTTGAAAAGATCTGAGCTAAGTCTAGGAGTAGTCTTTCGCACCAAGCGGGAGGTATAGCTGGATTGGTACTTCCCTAGAACTACGTGCCCCCGTAGGTTGTGAGTCTGAGGCTGATTTATATAGTGATCACTAGTGTTTGGATTGATGATTTAAGGTCCTACTCCGATGGCAAGGATAGGACAGCTCTCCCCAACGTGGGTTAGACGTTGGACTCGATGTAGCTCACATGGTTTATGTCGGTTGTAAGAGACTCCCAATATGTGTGTATATATTCTCCTATCTAATATGAAAAGTCTTATTCTTCTATCTGAGATGAAAACATATTTATTTGAAAGACTAAGTTTGAGAAAGTCATTGTTTTCGAAAGATTCAATGAACATATATTCCAAAGAGAATTGTTATGAGATTTGATTGTTTTGATAATTTGGAATCGAGATGGAAGTGAATTGAGATTTATTATGATGACTCACATATTTCACCCGATATATTTTACTCTCTTATGATTATGATGATTTTAATTCGAGCTAAGTGAGTCATTTATATTAGCATGCATAGTTTTATAAACTGTGATGATATTAAGATATTATTTTATATATGCATTGCACCCCCATATGCTCGGTACGTTTCCATGGTACTGAACCACATATTCGTATGTGGGCTACATTTTCTCGAAATGTAGGTATAAGGTATAATGTACATCTTTAGATCCAGTCAGTTCACGACATCTAGTCAGTAGGTGATGAGTCCTTTTGATTCAAGGGTTTGAGTTAGTTATACAGTTCGAGAAGTGTTGTAGTTTCTTTATTCAGTCGTAGTGAGTTGGGTTAGTCGGGAGTCATGACCCGGCTTCCTACAGTCAGTACTAGTAGAGGCTTCATAGACAGTCAGTAGAAGTTGATGTATTTTGTTTCAGCTTTGG
>NW_025850877.1:0-965 GCF_002878395.1 Capsicum annuum
TTGGTTTCGCAATCACACTGGTGACTCTGAAGTTGAACGTGCTTTTAAATGAGGAGAAGACCCCGAGTTAGCACTATTTTGTTTTCCACTTTGTTTCTGGAGTTGAAAGTGATAGATCTTACATTTGAAGATTTGTTGAGACCATGTATATTCTCTTCCTGTTACATAAAGGTTATAGTTTTATTTGCGAGACCAACCTGCTAATCTATACGGTCACCATTTAAAGCCTAATCTATACGTAAAACTTAACGGCAACCGTTAAGTAAACAACCTTATATTAGTAAACAAACTTATAACCTTAACAGCCACCGTTAAACCTTATAACCTTATATTATTAAACAACCTTATAACCTTATATTATTAAACAACCTTATAACCTTAACGACCACCGTTTAACCTTATAACTAGCCTTAAGTAAACAACCTTATATTAGTAAACAACCTTATAACCTTAATGACCGCCGTTTAACCTTATGACCTTATATTAGTAAACATCCTTATAAACTTAACGGCCACCGTTTAACCTTATAACCTTATATTAGTAAACAACCTTATAACCTTAACAGCCATCATTTAACCTAATAACCTTATAACCTTATAATCTTAACGGCCAACGTTTAACCTTATAACCACCGTTAAGTAAACAAACTTATATTAGTAAACAACCTTATAACCTTAACGACCACCGTTTAACCTTATAACCATATATTAGTAAACAACCGTATAACCTTAACGGCCACCTTTTAACCTTATAACCTTATAACCTTAGAGGCCACCGTTTAACCTTATAACCACCGTTAAGTAAACAACCTTATAACCTTAACGGCCACCGCTTAACCTTATAACCTTATATTAGTAAACAACCTTATAACCTTAATGGCCAACGTTTAACCTTATAACCAACGTTAAGTAAACAACCATATATTAGTAAACAACCTTATAACCTTAACGACCACTGTTTAACCT
>NW_025850877.1:1065-1992 GCF_002878395.1 Capsicum annuum
ATAACCTTAATGGCCAACGTTTAACCTTATAACCAACGTTAAGTAAACAACCATATATTAGTAAACAACCTTATAACCTTAACGACCACTGTTAAACAACCTTATAACCTCAATGACCACCGTTTAACCTTATAACCTTATATTAGTAAACAACTTTATAACCTTAATGGCCACCGTTTAACCTTATAACCTTATATTAGTAAACAACCTTATAACCTTAACGGCCATCGTTTAACCTTATAACCACCGTTAAGTAAACAACCTTATATTAGTAAACAATCTTATAACCTTAACGGCACCATTTAACCTTATAATCACCGTTAACAACCTTATATTAGTAAACAACCTTATAACCTTATAACCTTAACGACCACCGTTTAACCCTATAACCTTATATTACTAAACAACTTTATAACCTTATAACCTTAATCTCTGCCAAGTATCTCATATCGTAGAATGTAGATCATTATAAATCACAATAATTAACAAGTTAAAATACTTTTTCAAAAATAGATAAAAGTTCTATTCAACTCTCAAAATTTTATTGCTGCAACATAAATTATGACAAAATAAAAAATTATCTTAATTAATTGCAACTAAATATTTAAAGTAAATCTATTTTATTGTTTTAATTGACTTTTATATAAAAAAATAATCTTTTTATTTAATTATTTATTTTAGAAAATTAAATTTTTAAATTACTTTTTCCTTATACAGAAATACTAACATTTAAACTTAACTTTAAATTTTTAAATTACAAAATTAATAAATTTAATTTAATAAAATAAATTTCTAATGAATATTTTCTTAGAATTTATGTTGGGTCAATATGTATCAAGTTAAAAAGAAATAAAGAAAAATATATTGTAAAATTTTATTATTGTGAAAGATAAATATAATGAACTATAGAATAATGTTTAATAATAT
>NW_025850878.1:0-1385 GCF_002878395.1 Capsicum annuum
TTTTTTTTTACATACAAAGAATTCCTTCACAATGCCACACACACAATTACACACACATACTCCCCCAATTTTCATGAATTGACAGTGAACGATATCACAAATCGGAGAAATCCAGCGTGAACAGTAAAAAAAGGATGAACATTGACGGTCGAAAAATCGTTGAATTGGTGAAGAATGAATTTGAAAAAAGTATTTCAACATCGATTGAATTTCAACCAATCAAAAATTTTAATTTCTTTCTCCTTACATTACTATTAAATTTCAAAAAGAAAAAAATTAGAGATAAGTGAAAGAAGTGTTTCAATGGTGAAACAAAAGAATTTTTTTTTAGAGATAAGTGAAAGAAAAAGAAGAAGATACTTTTTTTTTTTTTTTTTTCCTTTTTGTGCTCAAAAATGAAGAAAGAAGTGTTTGGAAGGGAAAAAGAAGAAGATAACATTTTGTTTTTTACTTGTCTGTGCTCAAAGATGGAGAAAGAGGTGTTTGGAGGGGAAGAAGAAAAAGATATCAATTTTTTTTATTTGTCTGTGCTAAAAAATGGAGAACCATTTTTTTTTTTAACTTGTCTGCTCAACAATGGAGAAAGTAATATTAGGAAGGGAAGAGGGGGGGTTGGTGGGGAGGGAGGATCGGGTAGGTGCAGTTGGGTGGGGGTGGGGGGTATTAATGATTTTGTTTTAAAAAAATTAGATTTAATTATATTAGAAAATTATTTTTATAATTATTTTAAGTTAAAATGACACGTGTCATATTTAATTCGTCACTTTGACACATCATCAGCGTGTATATTACATGCATTATATATTTTTTGTCACGTCAGCAAATTGGGCTCAATTGAAACCATTTGTGAAGGAGTAAAGGGCTTAATAGGTACCTGGCTTAATTGAGGTGCCTATAAGGGAAAAGTGAAATAGTTCAGGGGCCTGTATATGTATTTTGTCTATATTTATTAAGAGAATCATGTTTATTTCGATTGTTTCTTAAAAGGTAGAATACATCAGCAGGTCCCTTAACTATGCACCATCTTTCACTTAGGCACTTCAAGTGAGTTGTTTTCCTTTTAAACACCTAAACTAGGCTTAAAGTGTGTCCTTTTTGGCACCTTTTGCTGAGTTGGCAATGTGCGTGTATTGCACCTCCATTAAGGCGCGTGAAAGTCCTTTTTTGGCTAATGTGGCGTCCAAGTTGGCCCACCAACAATATATTAACTCACCTCTATTAATTTATACCCTTTTCTTCATTTTTATCCATTATTTTTGTCAATCTTAAGCTTATTTAGTGGTGAAAATTATTGGGAGAGATTTAAAAATTAGATATGCATTTATGAGTTCATCTTGGCAAAAATAGTGTATTAACTCACCCCATTAATTTATACTTCTTTCATA
>NW_025850879.1:0-395 GCF_002878395.1 Capsicum annuum
TCAAAGCAAAACCAACTTAGCCTGTTTTTTAGGATCTTCTTTTCTTACAAACAAGGTTTGGTGAAAAGTATAGGTAAGAAAAAGATTTAGAAAAAATATGTAATTTATTGGTATGAGTGATAAGGTTTAATAATTTCAGTATAAATTGCAGGATTATTTTATTCTATTTAATTAGAGATATTAATTAATTTCTAATTATTTATCTCATCTTTTATACTACAATAACTTTGTCTATCCTATTATCATAACAAATAACCCCTGCAAAGAATATTTACACAATTTAACCTGTTATAATGTCAGCCCTATTTTCAAGCATTTTATGCAGTTTGACCGACCCTGCTGTTGCTTACAACATTTGCACATATTTATGCTACTAACTAGAAGTGTAAATGGAT
>NW_025850879.1:495-1948 GCF_002878395.1 Capsicum annuum
GCCCTCTTCTTCTGTTTTCCATTTCTGAAAATGCTTCCAGTTCTCTAATTTATTGTTGTTATCTACGGGAGTTTTTGTCTTTTGTGGTAAATACTTTTTGGTATTATTTGAATTCATAATTGTTTTACTCAATTACAGATTTTTTCACTGAACACGAACACTTTGGTCCTTTCTGTAACAACCAAGTATGTCCTTTCCTTTTATGAGAGTATGGGAAGTTGGGACAAAAAGAAAACTTTTAACTGTTTGGATTTTGTTAAGGTTCAATTTTACAGGAAGTTTCTGGAAAGTTCTTTTTTTTGGATAATTGGTGGATTAGGATTTACAACAAAGTTGTTGGAGTTTGTTGTAACTTCATATAGTAACTCATTCCAACTAGTTTAGAATTGTGGAGCTTGTTGTTGTAGTACAAGCAGCTATAGCCATTAACTAATGAAATCTCCTCTGGACTTGTAATATATAATTCTCAATATGTTCAAATTTTGCTTGCATTCTTCATTGAAATCCAAAGTATCCATTTTCAAAAGTCATTGGTGTAGCCAAGTTGATGCCATTCGTGACCAGAGGTCATGGGTTCAAGCCGTGGAAACTACTACCCCTTTGCAGAAATGTAAGGTGAGGCTGTGTACAATAGAACCTTGTGGTCGCGGGAGCTTTAGTGTACCAGACTGCCCTTTTATTAGTGTAGCCAAGTTGTTGAAACCTCAATTTTGAGTTCATTTGCATTAGGTAAACTGAACTTTAGAGTGTGAATTGTTGTATAACACCATTTATCTTTTCAGCCTTGGGAATATTTGTCTTCTCCGGCATAGTTCTGCTGCCTGTACTTCTGCCAGTTGCTGCAACCGATCATAGTATAAAGGCAGTCAATACCACCAGCAAAGGGACTTTCAATGAACTTGATAAGTTATCTATGGGTAAAGTTGGCGTAAGTTCTTTTGATCTTTCCTTAAACATTATCTATACATATATATGTAAACCAGTGTTTCATGGTTTTGACTTAGCCTAATTTGACAATGCATCACTATTTAGACAAGGGTTTATTTTATGGGCATTTGTCTAAATTAATAACCCTTGCTATGTTTTCCTCTCCATTTTCATTTTGCTCAATCTCTACCATATAGTCTGTTATTTACAAGAACCAAAAAAGGATTCTGATTTATTGTACATAATGTTGGCATCCACGGTTACTTTATTTTTCTTCGTTTTCTTGTCGCTGGTGTTGCAGAATTCAGGTCCGCAGTTGTGGGCATTTGTAGTTGCCACATATTGGGTTTCCATTGTTGCTTACTTCTTTCTGTGGAGAGCGTACAAGCATGTTACGGAATTGAGAGCCAAAGCTCTTATGTCACCAGAAGTCAGAGCCGATCAATTTGCGATTCTTGTCAGGGATATTCCTTCTGTCCCTGAGGGTCAAAGTAAAAAGGAGCAGGTGGATTCATTCTTTAGAGCA
>NW_025850880.1:0-3238 GCF_002878395.1 Capsicum annuum
GATAGTTGATACGAAAAGGGTTCCCTGGAATTATGGGTGGACTGTGATGACCTATTACGGGAAAGAAGTAGTGGAAGATGTAGATGAGGTAGGGGGTTTGACTAGCTCAGGAAGATGCTTCGTGCCTGAAAGTTTAAGAAAGTCTAAGACAATTATGAGTGGACCGTCATCTATCAAAACGTCGATCACCGAATAATAAGCCGAATAATTTTTGAAAAAGGTGAAATTGCCAGAGTATTCAATAATAGACCGGTTTATCAAATTTCCCTCTTATCTTTGTTGTTGCACTCCAAGGAGCATCGTGATATTTTACTGAAGGTATTAAATGAAGCATATGTTCCTAGGGAGATTACAGTAAATCAGCTTGAGAAAATGGTTGGAAAAATCTTTGAGGTCAATCGGATCAGCTTTTCTGACGATGAATTGCCTGTTGAAGGTATAGGGCATAACAGGGGCCTTTACATTATAGTGAAGTGCGAAGATTTCTACATCACTCATGTTATGATTGATGGAGGTTCAGGTGCAAATATCTGCCCTATTTCTACTTTGCAAAAGTTGAATATTGGTGCTGAGAGGATCAGGCCCAACAATGTATGTGTCAGGGTTTTCGATGGTGCAAAATCAAAATCCATTGGCGAAATAGAACTAATGTTGATCATAGGGCCTATTGAGTTCACCATAGAGTTTCAAGTATTGAATATAGATTCCTCTTACAATCTATTGTTGGGAAGGTCGTGGATCCAAAAGGCTAAGGCGGTTGCATCTACACTGCACCAAATGATTAAGTTTGAGCATGACAGGCAAGAAGGGGTTATTCACAGTGAAGGAGATTTGTCCGCTTGCGAAGATTCTCCCTTGTCTCTTATTGAAGCAAATAACATAGAGGAGACATTCGTCTATCAAATTTTTGATACAGTGCCAGTGAATCGTATCCTTGAATGGAAGGTTATACCGAGAGCGCAATTGTCTTCCGCTTCTATCATGATGGTGAGTGAACTTTGGAAATACGTATTTGAGCCAGGAAAGGGTTTGGGAGCGTCTCTGCACGGTATAGTTCATCCCATATGTCTGAGTGAGAACGTGGGTACATTTGGTCTGGGATTTGAGCCTACGGCTGAAGATATGAAGAAAGTCAAGGGAAGGAAAAAGAAAACATGGTCACTCCCTCGCCCAATGCGACTACTCAGTGAATCACTTGTTAAGTGCGATGTCATGAAGCATGTGGAATTTAAAGTTGAATTGGTTGATAACTGCCAGAACCTTTTTATTGAAGTTGATATGGTCAAAGCAGGAGAAGGTACCAGTATGGCAGACGTGCAATTCATAGGTCCAGCCATCCGACTCAATAATTGGGAAGTCACTCCTCTCCCCGTTGGGAGGGAGTTTTGGTAGTTTATTTTATTTTTCTTTCTGTTTATCCGAGTTATTTCAGGGTTGTAATTCGTATTTTAGTTTGTTTATGTTATGATGGCATCTATGCTTAAACTCTTCTATCTTTTTATTTAATGAAATGCAATGTCCCTTTTGTTTCGTGTCTAATATATTTTGTTTTTCTTTTTTTATATATACAGTTCTTTTTGTGCTGATTCTAATGACATGACATTCATGCAGAATTTTCAGCCTGATCTTAAAATTCAAACTAATCAAGATGTAAAGAAGCAGGATGGGGAATATGATGAAGAAGAAGCACTAGAAGAAATAAGCAAAGAGTTGGAACAGTTTGAAGACAAACCGAATCTTAATTTGAATGAGACTGAGCTAATAAATCTAGGGAATCAAGAAGATGTTAGGGAAACTAAAATCAGTGTACATGCTTTGCCACAACTAAAAGATGGAATGATTCAACCATTAATTGATTAGAAGGATGTTTTTGCATGGTCTTATGATGATATGCCTAGTATAAGCTCTGAATTAGTGGCTCACAAATTGCCAACTGATCCCGCATTCCCTTCTGTCAAACAAAAGTTAAGGAAGTTTAAAACTGATGTAAGTATTAAAATCAAATAGAAAATCATGAAACAACTTGAAGCCAAAGTAATTCGAGTGGCTCATTATCCCATGTGGTTATCCAATGTTGTTCCCATACCAAAGAAAGATGGCAAAATTCGAGTGTGTGTTGATTATCGTGATTTGAACAGAGCAAGTCCAAAAGATGATTTTCCACTGCCCAACATCCATATTTTGCTAGACAATTGTGCTAAACACGAGGTTGCCTCTTTTGGAATTTCTATGCCAGATATCACCAGATCATTATGGATGATGAAGATGCGAAGAAGACGTCTTTTATCACACCATGGGGGACCTATTGTTATCGAGTGATGCCGTTCTGTTTGAAGAATGTTGGAGAAACATACATGAGAGCCATGACCACTATGTTTCATGATGTGATGCATAAGGAGATTGAGGTCTTCGTGGATGATGTGATTATTAAGTCAAAAAGTCGGGCCGGCCATGTTAAAGATTTAAGAAAGTTCTTTAAAAGTCTTCGCAGGTATAATCTCAATCTTAACCCGGCAAAATGTGTATTTGGAGTTCCATCTGGAAAGCTATTAGGGTTTGTAGTCAGTCGTCGAGGGATTGAATTGGATCTCTCGAAAATCAAAGCCATTCAGGATTTGCCCCCACCCAAGAATAGGATGGAGGTAATGAGTTTGCTTGGTAGACTGAACTACATTAGCAGGTTTATTGCTCAACTCACAACCACTTGTGAACCTAATTCAAGTTGCTGAAAAAGAGTGCTGTGGTAGAATGGACTAAAGAATGTCAGGAAGCGTTCGACAGAATCAAAAGATATTTGTCAAATCTGCCTGTGCTGGTACCACTGGAGCTTGGTAGGCCTTTGATCTTATATTTATAATTCATTGACAATTCTTTTGGTTGTGTCCTGGCTCAACATGATGTCATAGGCAAAAAGGAGCAGGTTATTTATTATCTTAGCAAGAAGTTCACTGCATATGAGGCCAGGTATACTCTTCTTGAAAGGACCTGTTGTGCCCTAACTTGGGTAGCACAGAAGTAAAAGCATTATCTCTCATCCTATACTACTTATCTCATCTCCTATATGGATTCTTTGAAGTATATATTTCAGAAGCCTATGCCGATAGGTCGATTGGCAAAGTGGCAAATATTTCTTACCGAGTTCGACATTGTATATGTGACTCAAACCGCCAAGAAAGCCCAAGCCTTGGCAGATCATCTTGCTGAGAATCCCATCGATGAAGAGGACGAGCCATTATAC
>NW_025850881.1:0-7118 GCF_002878395.1 Capsicum annuum
AAAGAATTGAATTGAGAGAAAAAATTAAAATAAAAATAAAAAGTGAACGTGTTGGGGGGAGGGGGATGGAAGAGTGTTGGGGTGGGGTGTGGGGGCTGAAAGAGGCTGGGGTGGGGTAGGGATGGGGCTGGGAGGGGTATGAAGGCTGGGGTGGGATGGAGAGGGGCTGGTGAGGTGTGAGGGGGTGGGGATGGGGTTGGGTGGGGTGGAGAGGCCAGGGTGGAGTGGGATGGGCTGGGGAGGGGGTGGGGAAGGGCTGGATGGGTGTTGGGGTGGAGAGGCTGGGGGTGGGGTGGGACAGGGCTGGGTGGGGGTGGGGACGGGCTGGGGAGGGGAGAGAAAAATATATTTTTATTTTTCTAAAATTTTTTAAAATATTTTTAAATTATTTTTAAATTTTTAAAAATATTTTTAAATTAAAAAAGATGGAGGGAAAAAAAGGACCTTTTTTATTTTTTTTTATTTTTTTTTTAAAAATTTAAATTATTTATAAAATTTAAAAATATTTTTAAATTTAAAAAGATAGAGGGAAAAAAGGACCCTTTTAAATTTTAAAAAAAAATAATTTTTTATCTTTTAAAATTATTTTAATGTAAAATTAGCCAAAAATTGACCCCCACTCGCACCCCAAGGTGAGTGGCTACACTCTCTTTGTCCTAGTCACCATGACCTTGCCATATAGGCAAGGTCAACGGTCAAAGGGTGCAAAATGTTGTTTTTTGATGGGTTCAAGGATCCAGATGACAAACATATAAGTAGAAGTGTCCAACTTACAAAACTGACATAGTACAGGGGTCCAGAAGGTCATTTTGCCTATATATATTTTCTAAAGTTTTCGTCCCAAGATGATCAAAAATATGATAAATATGCCCAGCTGTTGTCCATCATTGTTCAATATATTATTATACTCCAAATTTGAGTGGGATCAAATAAGTTATGATGTGATTCCCACCAAAAGTCTTAATTTTCGTGCCACTTCAATTAAAAATGGGACAAGTCTGAAATCTGTGTCAGCGAAGCATTTAATTTGAGCAACACGATGCATCATTGAACGCGTCTTAGCGTCGTCTCAGTGGAATTTGCTTCTAAAATTTTGTTTAAGTGTAGAATGTCCTATCCTTTGTCATGCCTTTTGTAGTGTATTCCAATAAATTTTTGGCCTTTAAATCATCAATACATCACCGTATTTAGCTCGTAAAGCCTCCTACAATATCACACACCACAATTTAAAGATAAAAACAACACAATATTCTCAACGACAAATCAAAACACAAGCTAAGATAAGGCAAATTCGCAATGATCTTCCACTTATTATTTCGACTCTTGACTTAATCAAATTAAGCTTTACACATTAAAACAAGTTATTCCACATAAAATTACACCATTAAAATATTTGAAATAAATTAAACAAATTAGAATCTATCGAAACCAACTAGATACACACCTAGCTCAAGCTAGTAAAACTAATTTTCCGGGTTGAACTCTAAATTACTCAATTAAGCACAAACTTGTTTAAAAAATACGTTGACATTATAAATGCACACTTGGACACTTAAATGCTATTTATATTAATATTAACACTTTAAGAACAAGAATTGCTCTCAAAACAAGGTGAAATAATCTAGAATAATGATAAAAATATATATATATATATATATAAAATCACCTCAGATCATCACCCCACACTTAAACTCTTGTTTGTCCTCGAACGACGGGGTGTAATTGCGATGAGATACTGGATTTTGCCAGATTTTTAACAATTGTGAATTGGCATGTCACCACGACGCGGTGGCCATCAAAAGTAGAAAAAAAAGTGCCTTGTTGAACAAGTATTAGGTGGAAATCCAATCCCAATGGGTTTATGACCCGTCTACTACAAATATAACATGTTAAATCACGTTTCAATCATCTTGGGACATCTTGGAGCCCCTAGATCGCTTGGAACAACTTTGGAGGCTACCACAACTTCTTTTTAGGTTTTTATTTCTTTAATTTAGCTTTTTTATGGTTTTAATCATTTATAAAATAATTTAGATGTTGATTATGGCTATGGGGGGCTAAAAACTCCCTTTTCAGGGTTGAAGCCAAGAAATTGATTATTATTGTTTGGAATTAATTTTGTTTAATTCGCTTATCATTATTGGTTGTTTGTTTATTATTGATTTAATTATTTTGAGGATTGATCACCCTTAGAATACATATATTGTTGATCTTTTGATCTCGGGAGAGGGAATAGGGAGATAGAACATGGGAATAAACAAAGTATGGTTTTTGTTTCTTTATAAAATAAGGAATTTGAATTAGCATCTAGGATAGGGATGTACTTAGAAACCTTACTTGATTCACCCGTAGGATGATAGCTTAAATAACCTAATTGAATTATTACATCCCCGCTCAACGATGTAGTTGTAAGGTTCAACTTAGGTAAGGGCTTAGAGGTTGGGAAACCATGATCATGCAATTAACCCTACGAATCAACAATCAAGATAAGCGAATTAACAAATGAAGTCCAATAACGTAGTATGATTGTTCGAAGTGCTTTAACCCTGGGCTTTACTCCATCGATTATTACAAGAATTTTACTTTACGCATTAGTTTAGTTTATTTTTAGTTTACAATTCTAAAACTCTCTTGTTTACTTTTTCTCAATTGTTGAACTAGAATTAGATAGTTGTTAATGCAAGTCCCTGAGAGATCGATACTTGGGCTTTCTTGAAGCCACTTTACTACTTGATAAGACTACGTACATTTGCGTGTGCGCTTGGGCGCTGTCACATAGCCTGAATAAAAACCTACAAAATACAGAATCAAAACTCTAAAGAAGCAGCTTGGCGAGCATAGAGGATTAGTAAGATTTTTAGTCAAGAATGAAACCTAAACCAACAACTCCTGAAGTAAAAATAAGGGAAGCCAAGACATCAATTTCTGAAGTCTAACTTGCATCCCATTCCTTTTGTTTGTGGTTCTGATCTAGTCAATGGCAATAGAAATAAAAAGGTATGAAGTTGGATAGAAATCCCATGCCTTGTTTTTCCACTGCCTTTGACCAGACCAGAACCACAAGCAGAAGGCCCGAGATACAAGTTTAACTTCAGAAATTGCCACCTTGGCTTGATCCCTTATTTTACTTTAGGAGTTGTTGATTCAGGTTTCATTCCTAACCGACAATCTTGCTATCGTCGGTGCTCACAAAGCTTCAACCTTAGATTTCTGATCCTGCTCTTTCTGGATCATCACTCAGGCCACGCTAGCTAGTTGCAGTTTTCTAGAAAATGCATAGCTCCAGACCACTTCAGTATTTTTCTTTTTAAAATAGACTGATGGATTTTCATTTTTGGATATACTTTAAAATTTGTATCTCATTCAACTTATTTATTTTTCATGTCAATTTCATTAGCCAAATTCACTACATGTTCCTTTCTACCCTGTGTTTGTTCTTTAATAAGGTCTGAGTTGTTAGATGGTCTTCTCAACCTCTCATTTCCTACATAGGTATTCTCCCAAGCACCTTCTGATGTATAATAGTCTCCTCGAGCAACCCATCTATATAATTTTGGACCAGGGCAATAACTATATTTATTTTCATTCTTGGTTGCAGCAATGCGAGGCTTCAGAGGACTTTTAAAAGTCCATTGAACCCTTAAAATCAGTCCAATCACTTTGAATATTTACACTGCCACCAAAAACTTGAACCCTCCTCCAAACTTGACACATAAACATTTGCAAATTCTTCATTAAATTGCAACATGGTATCGACACTACCTACTTGGTCCCTCGGACTTATTAGTTCAAACCTAACAATCTTAACTGTAAAATGTAATATCTTGTTTGCATGATTAATGCCTAATAGGTAAAGAACCAACATTCACAAAATTAGTGTATTGTATGTGTGTTTTCATGATAGGTTTATCAGTAATACATACCTCCCACATATAAAGTGGTTTCATCTACAAGCAACTTATTCCTTTGAACCCATCTTTACTCTAGCCTTCAATGCTGGTTAGGCAAAATTTGATCCACTTTCACTTCCTTTTATCTGCAAACAAGAGGAAAATATTTGATGTCAAATAAGAGAAAGAGTAGATGGCCCATCTATTGCAATAAGCGCAAAACACAAAATTGAATGAATACAACAATTACAATAAGAGTTCCAACAGATGACCCATCTGTTGTAACAAATTCGCCATCTATTTAAAAGATGAGTTGTCTGTTGCAACAGGCGACACATCTATGGCGACAGATGGCTGACATATTGCAACACATGGGTCATTTGTTGGAATAAATCAAACCAGCTTTGCTACTGGTTTGATTTCTTCCAACAATTGCTCTGTTTTTTCCAATAGCTCATTCCTCAGTTGCAACAGTTAGGGAGTTTGTTGCAACACCACCAACAACAGTATCTATAATAAAAAAAACACCATATATTCCAACATCATCAATAACACAAATAACACATTTTCCAACAACAACACCAACAAAGAAACAAACAAAAGACATAAAAAATGATATTGATAACAAGGTTTTTTAAGTTCTCCCAATAGATGACTTTTTTATATATTTTAATAAAAACAATGGTTCATTTATTCAAGACTTAAAAGCCATATTTTCTTCAATTTTATTAATAAATAGAATACTGGTAATGGGTAAATATATAAAAACAATAGATGTAAATATCTAATTTAAATAATATACAAAGAAGAAGACGAGAAGAAAAGAGCAATAGTGAACCATACCTGTAATGTCAAAAAAGAAAAGGGATCATAACACCCATTTCAGTCGATAAAAGATATAGATCGGTTGAGATCCACAAGAATCCTCATGCGAAAGATGAGAGAAAAGAGAGAAAAAAAAGAAAATGGTGGTAATTACCCTAAAGAGGAAAGAAAAAGAATTATGATTCTGAAAGGAAAAAGAGAGATAAATTAATTCATGGGTGAAGGAGAGAGAATTTTAGAAATGACTTTTAAATATTCATTAATAACTTTTGAGGGGCACGAGGAGACAATGACAATGCAAAGATAAGATAAGACTACTCAAGAAGAATATTTTTGAGTTATCCAAGTAATATTTTTTACCATCTTAGTATTTTATCTTTTTTATCTCTAACAGGAAATTACTTTAAAATTAAAAAAAGAACTTAACATATATAAGTCATCTGTTGCAACAGATGTCAATTTCTATTTGAAAATTTATAACAGCTCAGTCATCTATCGCAACAGATGGCAACGTCTATTTGATAATTTTCAACAGATATGTAATCTGTTATAATAGATTAATTTATTTGTTTGATAAATTCCAACAGATAAGCCATCTATTGCAACAGGTTGAATATTTATTTTAATATAATTTTAATTGAGTTCATATATGCAACTACAACTTCAATTGATTTAGCTACAACTAGGAATGAGTTTTATAGGGTCAACTATATTGCATGATGTTGGTATTGTGTTCCTCCTGACCTGAGTCGTCAATCGACCAATCTGAGTTGAAACAATTCATATTAGCTTATTATTTGAAATACCTAAATTGATTTAGCTACAACTAAGGATGAGTTGATAGGGTCAACTATATTGTATAATGTTGGTATTGTGTTCCTCCTGACTTGAGTTGTCAATCGACCAATCTGAGTTAAAATGATTCATATTAGATTATTATTATAAATATCTAAATTGATTTAGCTACAACTAGGGATGAGTTCATAGGGTCAACTATATTGCATGATATTAGTATTGCGTTCCTCTTGACCTAAGTCATCAATGGACCAATCTGAGTAGAAATGATTTATATTAGCTTATTATTTGAAATACCTAAATTGATTTAGCTATAACTAGGGATTAGTTGATAGGGTCAACTATATTACATGATGTTGGTATTGCATTTCTCCTGACCTGAGTTGTCAATCGACCAATTTGAGTTGAAATGATTCATATTAGCTTATTATTTAAAATACCTAAATTGATTTAGCTACAACTAGGGATGAGTTGATAGGGTCAACTATATTGCATGATATTGGTATTGTGTTCCTCATGACCCGAGTCATCAATCGACTAATTTAAGTTGAAACAATTCATATTAGCTTATTATTTAAAGTACCTAAATTGATTTAGCTACAACTAGGGATGAGTTGATATGGTCAAATATATTGCATGATGTTGGTATTGCGTTTCTCCTGACTTGAGTCATCAATCGACCAATCTGAGTTGAAATGATTCATATTATCTCATTATTTAAAATACCTAAATTGATTTAGCTACAACTAGGGATGAGTTGATAGGGTCAACTACATTACATGATATTGGTATTTCGTTCCTCCTGACCTGAGTCATCAATCGACTAATTTAAGTTGAATCGATTCATATTAGCTTATTATTTGAAATACCTAAATTGATTTAGCTACAACTAGGGATGAGTTGATAGGGTCAACTATATTGCATGATGTTGATCTTGCGTTCCTCCTGACCTGAGTAGTCAATAGACCAATCTGAATTGAAATGATTCATATTAGCTTATTATTTGAAATCTCTAAATTGATTTAGCAAATTATTTGAACCAAATTAACATTTTCAAAACTTGTCATTCTTTTCTAAAATAAAAATCAACCCACACAAATCATTTATTTGCGAGAAAAATATTTCATCATTTCAAATCTTGAGTTCTCACTCTTTTCTTTCTCTCTTAACAATACAAATAACAACTACTCAATATATTGTTCAACCCTTCATAACAGATTAATTTTTTTCTTATTTTTGACCATATAGATTTTTGACTTTATTCTTGCTTATATCCATTATTTTCTCTGTCTTCGTAGGTAACAGAGTTCAAGAAAAGTTCTACATTTGTTCCTTTCTCTAAAAAATTAGGGTTTTTTAGTTAATGATAAAAAAATAAAACTTTTAGTTGTATTATCTTCAAGAATGGGTTAACAATTATGAGTTTTGATGCAAAAATCATAGGAAGAACTCGAGAAAATCCTAGTTTTTATCACATTGTTTCATTGACTATTGTGGTATTGTTAGATAGTGTTTATAGTATTATTGGTGAATGTTAGTGGTGGTGGTGGAGGTGGTCATCGTGGTGGCATTGGTGGTGGTGATGGTGGTCTTGGTGTTGGTATTGTT
>NW_025850882.1:0-4172 GCF_002878395.1 Capsicum annuum
AAAAAAAAATTCATTGAAATTTTCTGTGTGAATGTGTCGGGATCCTATCTTCGAGAATGACTTATAATTTTTCTGTGTCATTTCTTGGATTTCGACCCACCATTGCGTAGAGTGTCGAATAAGCTTTCTAACAATATGTGGATCACCCAAAACGGACACTCGAGCGATGAGTTACGACCATTCCGATCAAACTACGACCATTCCAATCGAACTATGAACAGTAAAATGTGCAGGAAAAAAAAATACTGCAGCCAGGCGATTTTTTTGATCAACTTTAAATGATCATAACTCCTTTTATATAATGAACTGTGTGAGCTGCTATATATCAACGGAAAGCCCTGAGAGTTTTCTTTCCAATGAAATTAGTTTCATCCAATTTGGACATCGAAGTAAAACGTTATGGCTAATTTACTTCAGCCTAACGGATAGATCACTGAAGGGCAGATTTGACATTAATTGATTTTTAAAGGTATTTTGGTCATTTCCCATTATGGTAACCCTCTATATATACCCCCCTTTGAGCTGAGAATTGTCATTCATTTTCTCTCATTTCTCTTATATCTCTCTCTCAAAATATATGCATATATATATATATAGAAGAAGAGGAGTTAGGGTTAGGGTTCCAATTGGGGGGAAATCGATTCAAGGCTTTGCTTCACGAATTGCTTCCGTCAATCTCTTCGGCTACAAAATCTAAGGTATGCAAGTGTTTATCTATGGGCTCCTTTCGTCCATAGAGCCCACAAATCCTTTTTCAAAGGCTCAAGATACACGTGTACATATATATATATGATTATACTTTCTAAATTTTCATTGTGTATGTATGTGTGTAGTATTCACATGATGGTTCAGATATATGTGTGGGATGATTATGTGTGTTGGTTAAAGTATATGTGTGTAGTATTTGTGTGATGGTTGGTTATTATGTTGTTGAAGTTGATGACATCCAAGAAGGGATCTTTCTATGTTTGCGGAAACTATGGTGGTGTGTGATGTATAAATATATGAAATGGGTGATTGAATACTTGTAATCTTAATGAATTCTCCTATGCCTAAGAAGTGCATGTAAGGTGTATGTGAAAATACCTAAGAGACTAGAGATTTTGTTTTTATAACATAATAGGTCCAAAATTAATTGATTATGAATATATGATGATTTAAATTGTTAAGCCTTGATTTATACTATTATTCCATTATTTCCTTGTTATGACTTGATAATTGTTATTGGAAATTATATATCCCTACTATTGATTGATATGTCAAATATTTTCTAAATGTGAGTTGGATTGTGAATTGAGAAATGTGGATGTTGAAGTTGAAGGATGATGGTGTTGTGGTGCATGAAATTGAGCATTAACCCTATGCCCTAAATGGTGCATGTAAGATGATTGCTAAAATGCCTATGTGAAGAAGAATTTAAGTATTTAACATGTTTGTTATCCAAATTATGATTTCATGCCATATCCATATGCTTAACTTATGTCTACCATATGTTTGAAAAAATATTTAAGAGAATAGGAAACTATACATTGTGGTTCAATATGTCTTAAAAGATAAATTCATATTTTGTTCCTATGGATAGTTGATTTCCTTAAATTTGTGGTGCGTTGTGAGTGTATGATGGAATGCCATGATGAATTGTTGAGGTAACTATGATGTTTGTGCGTAGTATTTGCTGTGAACCCAAAACATGCTCCCCACGTGTTCGATTGTATGCTTATATGGAGAAATGAGGCCATTTGATTTGCTAAGTGTGAAGTCCTCAATTATGTGTTGCGTATGATGGCCTATGGGCATGTTGTGTATGAGTTATCTATCTTGTGTTACTTTATGCTATTGTGTGCTGGGGTACGTATACCCGAAATAGTCTACTGGTCTAGAGCCGAGTCAGTTTCACGGTAATCTCAATCGAGCGATGAACAATGAACTCCCGGTTAGTTTCAAAACTTGGCAAAAACTCAGTAATCTCGGAAATCATTCTTTATCGAATAATCGGGCCATGAAGCTCCAAAATCTTACATATCAATTCACTCTGTTACAGACCTCTGTACATTTTGGTGAGATAGTAAGCTTATCTTAAAAGTAAATGGAAATTAGAAATACTCCATCAGAGAACGGAATCAAGCAAACTCTGTCATATTGATAAATTATCATAATGTGAGAACAGATTCAGTTCAGTTGAGTACAGTTAAGAACTGGTTAAATGTCTTTCAGTTGGGAGTAGGATTCAGCATCGAGCGAGCTAAGGATGGGAACATTCCTGCAAGTAGAGGGTTTGATTCCTGGTAGCAATCCTTATGCTCCAGAACTACATCACCAGCGTAGGTTGAGACATCTATCCTGCGAGTAGAGGGTTAGATGAGGTGGTTGTCCTGCGAGTTGAGGGTCCCACCGTTCTCGTTTGAGCTCCTGATAGTAGAGGGTCCGATGCAGTTGTCTTTACTGGTGGCGCGGTATTGACAGCCTTCCAGCTGGGGTATAAGTTGGATCCTACTTGTGGTAAGTGGGGCATGTCGGTTAAATGATCACTCCCACAGTTTTAGTAACAGTCTCAAAAAAGAACTCAGTTAATGTGCAAAAGTTGAGGCTGTCAAATATAGGCCTCCAAGTATTGCTATCATTATCATTGAGTAGAGAGACTTCCTGCGATATGAGGGTTGCTCTTGAACTTATTTACCCATTATCATTATCGTTAAGTAGAGAGACTTCCTGCTAGATGAGAGTTGATCTCAAATTCAGTTGTTCAGTGTTCTAGAGACTTTGATCTCAGATTTAGTTGTTCAGTGTTCCAGAGTTGGTGAATCTGAATATCAAATATCAGTAATATCAGTTATCTGATTTCTCAGTATGGATAAGTACAGATTTCAGCTCTAGTAGCTTCAGATACTCAGTATCTTATTGTCAGTATTATTATTTTTGGGTGTCAGCGTTCAAAATATAACATTCGGTGTCATGATGATTTCAGTTGTACTTTATGCATCCATATGTGTATTGTTGATCAGCTATGTTTCAAAATTGGTAACTGCAGATTTTCTATATATGTTTATTCCATCGAATACATATTATTCAGACTGTTATGTTTATGCATAAGCCTTATATTTTACCTTACCCTATCCTTGCATACTCGGTACATTCTTTGTACTGATGTATTCGCGCTATGATGCTTTCCCCACCATAGGTTCAGAAGAGCGAGATTCAGAGTATATTTAGCTGTCAAATCTTGTAGCAGTGGGTGCAGCAGTGAGTGCTCATCATCCGAGGATATTTTATTTCAGTGTTTTGGTGATTTTAGTAGACGGAGTTAGTTGGGAAATTGTCCCTTCAACTCCAAAGTTCAGACAGTGTAGAGGATTTTAAGACAGATGTATTGATTTTTAGTTTTCAGTACTGTATATTTAGATGTTTGAACCTTATGGCCAGATTTAGCCAGTTTCTGCATTTATCGTATTATATTATGCAATGAATAGATACGGATATCAGTGAAGGGTTAGCTTGTGGTCCCTCGAGGTCACGAGCACCGTGTGGCATTCTGGTTCATGGGAATCGGGGCATTACAAACTTGGTATCAGAGCCTAAGGTTCAACAGTGTCCTAGGGAGTCTGAAAAGCCGCATCTAGTAGAGTCTTATACAAGAGTGTGTTGCGCGCCACATTCATATACGGGAGGCTATGGGATGTTTAGAAGAGTTTCTGTTCGTTCATGATCCAGATCATGCTATAGCAAGATTTTCCAAGAGAGTTATGTAGACTCTTGTAATGATCTACTTATGTCAGATTTACATTACTCTTAAGGTAACAGAAGTAGTGAAGCCAAAGTCTTTCAGATAGAACTTTCTCTGACGGTCCCCGCAGATAGTTTCGGGACAGTGTTTTCTAAAGTGAGCAGAGTATGCCTTATGGGGTTAGCTGTTTATATGGTGAATGAATAGGCTTGAAATTATATATGTAAGAATGTAAGTGTGGAAGTTGGGAATTATATGTGTTGATTGATAGAGATATAGCTGCGATTCTCGTGCTGTGGAGAAGTATGAGTTTAAGAGATGTGATATTTGAAGGCTAGAATGGGAATAGTATGTTTATTAAAGATTTGTGGATATTCATGTTATGTTTTAGAAGCTAAGCTTGAATCTTTGTAGAATGTAAGTTTGTGGACTCCAAACTAAGTATTAAGAT